>NW_005842466.1:328152-339854 GCF_000455745.1 Alligator sinensis
CGCCGCCGCTGCTGCAGCCTATTCGGCCCATGGCAAAGGCCCCTTGCAGGTGCCCGGTTCCACTCCCGGGCTTCCCCCCGGGCTTCACGTCCTCCCGCCGCGCGCCCCCTCTGCCTTCGGGGCCGCGTTTTATTTCTGCTGGGTGGCGCCTCTCTCTGACGTCACTCCGCCCCAGCCGTATGAAAGCACAGCTAACGAGCCGCGCGGGTGGTTCCCCAGCCTGCACGCCGCCACTGCTCCCACCTCCTGTGAAGCATAAGTGAGTATTTCTTCTGGCTCTGGGCCGGGGTCTCCCTCTAGTCCCGTTGTCCCTGGGACACAAGGCACTTTGAGTGATATCTCCTGTAGTCTCTGGCTCCAAGGGAGGTGGTGCTTGCCCCATCCTTGGAGACCTTCAAGAGGAGACCATTTGATCCCAAGCACCTGGCTGGGATCAAATGATCCCAGGTTTGGTGACCCTTTTCTTGCCTGCCAGGGGCAGGGGGTCGGACTAGATGGCCCACTGAGGTCCTTTCTGACCCTAGAATCTATGAATCTATTACACATAAACTTGTTTAAGTGAGCAGAAACTGGTTTAAAACTGTAACAGAACAGATGTTCAGTTCACATAAACCAGTTTGAAAATGGCTGAAACTCGTTTGAGATAAACCTGGTTGAATGTAGTATCAGACTTAACTGATTTGGGTCAAACCAGTTTATACATTGTTTGTCCCTGACCCCTTCCTGGTTTAAATTAGATCAGAGTTCCCCAGAATCCCAGTAGCTTTGCAATGCTGGGTGGGGCTCTGCTCTAGCCTAGCTGGGCTGGCCCCTCCCCTCTGCTCTCTGGCTGCAGCTCCAGCAGAGACTTCAGGTACAGGGTGTCTGCCTGGCTTCCTCCTGCTTCCTCCTCTTCCCCCTCTCCACTTCCTGATCAAGCATGGATTTCCCCCTCCCCTCTGCCTTACACAGACACCTCTCAGCATTCATACCGGATGCTGACTATGGTCCACGCTGTGGGAGATGGGACAAAGGCAGACAGGACAGTGTTGCTTAGGGCTTTTTGGAGCTAAACAACAGGTAGCTGGTGATGTCCCTCTGTTCCTTCTTTGGAACAAGTTCTTTAAGAAGAGCTTGAACTAATGAGAGATCCTTTGTTTTGCTGATGGGCTGATAAATGTTCCCTGCTGTGTAACAAATGCTGTGTAAATCCCTGTTGGCTCCCTCACTGACCAGCAATGGGGGACCCTCTCCCTAATTAGAGTGTCATGCCTGGGCCTGACCATGTCCCCTTCCCCACCTCAGCTCAGCACTGTGCAAAGGAAGGCTGCTCTAGTGCCCCCCAGCTTCTAATCTGAGCCACTGCAGGCATGTGCCTGAATTTTTTTCCGTCCAAAGGGGATGTCTGTGCAGGTACAAACTGATTCACCCTAGGCAGGTTAGACTAACCTGCAAAGATTGAATCAATTCAGGCTCAGGCTTTTTGAATGTCTGTTCCTAGCCCGTGGGATTGGTTCACCTCTCCAGGCACCAGTGTAACTTTATCTTCCTTGGCTATAAAGGATATGAAAATCGGGGAAATATCTGGTATGACAAGTTGCTGATGAACACTTGGATGGATTTAGATGATCAATAATGTGCATTGCGAGGAACATATAAAACATGCAGCTGTGTATGAACAATTGAATGGAAGCAGTACACTTGGATTTTCACAGCTCAGGGGCTTTTCTTTGATGAAGTAAACTATGGTTTTTGCCACCTATAGTTTTTGGCACCATAGATTGCACACCAGATACTTCAAAATGATTTCTGAGGTGTGCAGGTATGCTATTTTCAGATGGCACCAAAGCCATCACACAGATGCATGTCTAGAAGTGCCCTTCTAACCATGATTTGTGTGTCTTAATTTATCTTTTCCCTTGCTCACCCACTCAGTGAATTCTTGCAACTTTAAAGTGCTAAAACTATTTCTTTCTAAATTACTGTTCTGAACTTCTGGTTTTCCCTATTCTTTTCGAATTGCTGTTACTGACAGCTAATTGAATAAAAAAAATATTAGTGCATTCTGGCTCTTGTAGAGCATTCCTAATTCAGCTCAGTTTGTATAATTATGCAGCATGTAAAAATGTTTTTCAAGGTTACTGAATATGCTGCTGTTAAGGGATGATGGGCCTGATCCAAAATGCTTTGTCTTGGCATGGAGTTCAAAAGGGAGGTAGGTCAGGACTTGGGTTTGAGATCTCAATATTTTATACCATATTTGATGTTTGAGTGCTAACCACTCAAATGCACATAATTGGCAAATGGACTCAACAGGCTTTGAGTTGTATCTGTGCTATTGATTTGTTAATAAATGTACAAGTAGGGAGCCTGAGTTAAGACTTTCTGTTATCCTTGTTACCCAGTCATCCTGTAAATATGCACATATACCCAACAGTCTTAGTTGCCTGTTTGATAGCAAAGGTCACATTTTTAAAGGTGTTTAGGCAAAAAAAAATCTGGGCATTTCTGAAATTGCGTGACGCCTTTAAGTCTCATTGAAATTGATGGGACTTGGGTACCTGGGCACTTCTAGAAAATCCTACTTGGAACCTATTCCTTTATTAGGTGCCTAACTGTTGAGCCCCAGCTCAAGTCTGGGATCGTGCCCGGTATGCAAAGGCCAATAAAGATACCAGGGGTGAAAGTACAAAGAAGGTTTATTGCTAGCAATAAAAGGTGCAAGCGGAATAATTTCACGTAACAAGCACACAGATTTCTAATTCTAAGCATCTTTTATACAGGGGTTTTGGACCTTCATACGCATCCTTGTTTGCTAATTGGTTATAAAGGAGTGACGCAAGGAGTTCTTTACTGAGCATGTCTCTATACCTGTGTTTTAGCTATGTATCTCATTTACATACATGTATGTTTCATTAGCATACTTTCTCCCCACCTAGGGGCGTGATTTTTAGTATTTTAATGAGCTCTTTGACCCAGTCCTCTGATTCTGCTTTTGTTTTCAAGCCTCCTTTATCTAAGACTGTCTCCTCCTTATCATTGCAGATGGGCATTCGTCACATAACATTTACTTTTGCTTGGGCTATGCATAGTAGTTTCTAGGCCACTCCTCACATAACTACCTTTAATAAGATCTTTGGGGGAAAAATTGCCACATGGGGAGATATTCAAGATGGAAATGAAAAGTATGGCTTCTACTGACTTTCAAAAAGAGTTGGATGGCTAATTCTTAGGGATCTCTGGAATTCACACTGGAAATGCATGATGCAGCACCTTTTTCAATCTTGGAGTTTTCCCCATGTGCCCCTGTACCACCGGGGCCCCACTGTTTGCCTCCCATGCCTGCTGGCCAGGAGGCAAAAACTGCAGCATATTTAAAACTGCAGATTTGACCTCCCAGATATGAGGTGGTGTTGTTGAGTAGTGGTGCCCCTCTGCCAATCAGTGGAAGGAGTGCACATGAGGGAAACTCCAAGATGAAAGAAGCCGCCGTACTGAGCACTTCCAGCGCATATTCCAGAGATCCCTTCTAATCATGTATCACACCTTTTGGCCCCATATTATGTTTGTACACCTGGCACAATAAGTCCTCGTTTGGTTCAGATGCTGCTTCATTATTGACAGTGCATTATAATGTAGGCAAATTTTAATGTGTTCTGCACTAAGACAAAATATAAAAAGGTGTGAATTGGATAGAACTAGTTAGAAATGTTAGGATATGTTAATTTTTTTTTATCCTTTTCCACCCCTGCACGATGAAAAAGTCAATGCATCTTTTAACGTAACAACCTAAGTTTCTAAAAATGAATAGATAAACTTGGGTTTGATAGTGACACTGTCCTCAAGGCACTTTGCAATTTAAGAGCTGAAATGTGTCATGGTAACAAATACATCAGAGAAATGCTCTGATTGGAAAGGAGTCGTACCTAACTTCATCTTAGGTTATCCAGGAAAAATCAGTCATTCCTCATTCACATTAAAATAAGTATAACTTGATTCCAGTGTGGTCCTTTCTGGTGTAACCCTATTCTCCTAAATGGAGGTAACTTCCCATATAAACTAATATAAGAAGAAAGCTGGGTTCATTATTCTTTAATACCAGAGCGGAAAATTCACTTTTGCATGTTGTGCAATGATAGCTCAAATAACTCAAATGATAACTCAAATAATATGGATGTTCAAGCAAACAAAATATCCTGCTGCTTTTATTTGTTGGTTGGGCAAAACTGGGCTGTACCTTTTGTAAAATAAACATGTCTTGTGAGAATTTATATTATTTCTGGTTTACGAGCTGGCAGCAGGAGTTTAAGGGGAAAAATAACCTTTTGCATAATCTTACCCCATTCTCTCCTCTTCCCATCTCCTTACCTCCCAGTTCTTTGGCTGAGTAATATTCCTATTAACTCTTATATAGCTTCTCTTAGGTACTGAACTGCTCAGAGCACAATGAGTGGGGCAAAGCCAGGGGCAGCGTGGCAGGATAGACTAAAAATGCACTATTTTTGTTGGTAGAAGATGTGGTGCTGGACAGCAGGACTGTTAGAGAACAGCCACTTGAGCTTGAGTAGGAAGACTTTTCCAAACTGAGGAGTTCATTGGGGATCCTCACTGGAAGTGATGTTAAAAAGGGGAGGGCTGAGCATTGTTTGAAAAATCAAGGCTGATTAGAGTTCAAACTGAGTACACATCAAGCTAAGGCACTCCTCATTGGTGGTTGCTCTTGATGCACTTTGAGTATTTGTTTCAGGGTGCTGGCTGATTCGGCTAGCAATGCTTCTTGTATGGCAAGAAATGTTTGGTACATTTACCTTCCTCAACACTGCTGTGGTCTGGCAGTGATCCACTCCACACCATTCACTATAATGACATGATACAACAAGGAATAAGCCACACAGTTAGGTCAAAAAAATATGTTTTTGGCTGGTTAATAATTTTGTGGCTGGTTCCTATCATGCCATAAATTATATATGTGGCCAAGCTGAGGGCTTCTGATGGCATAAGGATCAGCTGACAGGGCTCCCAGATGCCGGGGCATGTGGTGTGCCCCTGCAGCTTGGATTAGAGAAGCTGGGGCTCCCAGCTGCAGGAGTGCATGGTGCACCTCCATAATTGGGAGTCCAGAGTAGCTGATGGGGTTCCTTGCTGGGGAATCTTACTACTTGCTGGTGCAGAAGGAGCCCAGGGTGGTTATTCTTGGCTCCCTCTGCACTGGCAATAGGGCATGATGGGATCTAATGCTAGATCCTGCAGTCATACCTCCTGCTATGCATATGTCATGGCAGGAAGTAGGATTGTGGGGATCCCACATCAGATCCTATTGCAGCTTGACTTGCACGTCTGTCATGGGCCTTAGAAGAATTCAAGCAAGCCTATTAAATAGGGATGTGACAGAGGCCAGATGTGATGGGGAGGGAAATATTATTTTTGCAAGTCTTTCTTTAATACACATACAGGCATTTCAAAGGCTTCTAACTTTGTCAAATTTAGGCAGATGTTTAGATGGGGCAAAGGCTCATCCTTGAAATAAAGGCTGTCACCTTGCAAATTTCTTGTTTCAAGGATGAGCCTTTGCCCCCTTCTGAAAATCTGCCTAAATTTGACAAAGTTAGAAGCCTTTGAAAAACTACAATTTGTTTGTGCTAACTAGGGAGTTGCTAGAGCTTAACACCTAATCTTTCTGAAGTTCCGCCCCTTCCCTCCCCCCCATCTAAATGCCATTCATCCCCTTACATCTCTGGTCTGTGACCAGACCGTGTGTGCACCATCCATAGAGGTCTCTCCGCTGGCTGCTTGGTTCGTGAGAGGGCTGGGCACTAGACCTACGCGCTATCTCTGTCTCCCGTGTTATCAGTAAAATACTGTCCCCACATTAGCCCCAAGGGTATGTGGAAGAGGAAGTTATATATGTCAAATGCAAAAGGGACAAGAGCTAGGAAAGGGGAAGAAAATAGAGTGGGACTAGATGGGTGCAACAAAGCTTTGGGAGTTAGAGAAGGAAGACTGAGGCTAGATGGGCAAAGAGATAGGGACTGGAATGAAAAGTTGAGAATGGGACCAGAAGAAGGTGCCAAAGGTGGTAAGAAATGGGACTGAAACCAGGTTGGAGGGAATAGGGAAGAAGGGGGAAGGGAGATCAGGCTTAGGGGAAATGGGCAGAAGTCGCTCCTTGCCTACCAAAGGCGGAGTGGAACTGAGGTCTTGCCATTCCTCTGCTGCCCTCGCATACTTTAAATGTACTCAAGAAACCAAAGTGCACATCTCATCCCCCTCTAGGGCTGGTCCATGCAGAGAAAAAGCTGTTGTGTTATCAGCTATTCCATGAGCTCAGCTGGTAGAAGTCTATGAGGTAGAGCTAAAGGCTCCAGTTCTGTTGATGGACAAATGTTGGTGTCATACACTGATATTTTGTGATTTTTTTGTTTTGTTTTGTTTTCGATTAGTTGTTTCTCAGGGAGGAAACTGTATGTGTGCACACACATACACGCAAGGTTAAAAGGTCACTAGTAATAGTTAGAAAATGCCAGTGTTAATTTGCTTGTACAACCAGGATCCCTTGCAGCATGCATTAGTCTTCCGTTGCATGATCACAGTTTATTTTGCTTCCACAGGGTTCCCAGTTGTCTTTCTTTTTTTACCTTGTTCTGAGCAATATTCAGCAAACCTTGAAGAGATGAGCTGAACCTTAATGCCTCATTCTTAATGCACTTCACTTCCATTGACCTCTCTGGAAGTGGAGAATGAATAGTGCTCGGTTTCTGGCCTTCAGTGAATAGCTCTAATGAAATTAATGGGACGACTCGTGGAATTGGGCGCTAATCCATGTGAGTAAGGGTAACAGAATCTGACATTGTGTTTTTGAAGCCATATTGCTTTGTGTATCATTAATGTTCCCTGCCAGCAATAGAGAGCAGCTATAGGATGAGAAAAAATGTGCGCGCTGGGGGTAGGACATAGGACATGCTGCTTTGACTGACTGCCATTTCCCAGTGTCTGAACGTTTGAGGCCAACACTCTTGATCTGTTTGTCTACCTACTTATCAAGAGTGTCTGTCTCCAAAACATTAGGTAGAGGAAATGAAGAGAAAGTAACTTAAACTATCAAGGCTTTTAAGATTTAGCTTTTTGATTCTGGGGTCCTGTGATAGCCTGTAAATATATAGACACATTTATTATGGACTCTGGGTGGAATCATTCCTAGCTGGGGAAGGGATCCCTAAGGGGGAAGCAGTTAGGCTGAAAGTCTGCCCAAATGCCAATTCAATCTGTTTGCTTCTCTAACTACGTCACATAAACTTTAATGAAGCAAAATGCCTATCAAACTTTGCAACTCACATTAGGCTCTGTAAAGGGAAATGATTGTAGATTCAGAACAGGGGAAGATATCAAGCTTGTTCCATTTTATTATTATTATTGTTTGTCTTGCTGTGTTAAGGCTGGATACTTTTTTAAAAATAGATTCTTCTCCCTCTCCGTACTTCATAGCCTACCCCTTCGTGAAACCTAGGGAAAAAAACCCTGTGATTAAAATTTTAAAGTGGAATGTTTTCAGAAACCAGGGGAAGTAATGATAGGAGGAAATGATGTGAGATGTCTTTTGACAAGAAGATGACAGCAGGCTAGGCAGAAAAGATTTATGCATACTCTTGGAGGAAAAAAATCTAAACTGATACATCTGATAGCTGACTTGGGATGAGTCATTCACTCTTTATTTGCAGTGAAAAGCTACTTTAATGATTTTAACATTTATCCATTAAATTTTTCTGCTTGATCTATAATTCAAAACTCTATATCAACCCCTTGAAGGTTAGGACATACATTTATTTTAATATGGAAGTGGATTGTCAGATTTTCAGTCTTTTGTGTCGACTCTCTC
Organism: Alligator sinensis; assembly: GCF_000455745.1. Lineage (NCBI taxonomy): Eukaryota > Metazoa > Chordata > Crocodylia > Alligatoridae > Alligator > Alligator sinensis. Next base: position 336,005 of record NW_005842466.1, read on the forward strand.
TGTGTTAACTCAGTGTTGGGTGTCAGCAGGGGTGGAAGGTTTTTAGAAGAGTCTTTGTATGGAGAAAAGTCTGTGCCAGGGCACTTGTGAAAGAAGATTTTGAAATAGTGACTTTTAAAACTAACAGTCTCGGTGGTGGTGGTGATGATAGACAGAAAGAACATTGGATTTGCCATATGGCTATACAATCCAGTATCCTTCCTCTGGTAGTAGGCATCATTATTGCAGGAGCCGTGTGTGAGTGCTCTTGTCCGCAGTCTGTCTGATCTTTTTTTAGTGCATTGCAAGTAGTAAGACAGCTTGCTTTTCTGCCTTTAATATCTCTTCTAAGGTAAATTAGTTAGACTTCATTAAACCCCTGTGTATATTGCATATACGTTCATATTTGACATTATGGATTTAAAATGACCTGATTCAATTTTTGTCTAATACATTCTGGAAATGAAATAAGCAAAATTGAATTAAAGTCACTTTCATTTTAAATATATGTGTCCACATAAGGTTTTAAAACCATTTACATAATCCACTTTGAAAGTTAATTCAGATTAACTTTCCTGAGCATTCCTATGTGGATCCATCATAAGAGTGATTCAGAACAGCTATTTATACAAAACCCTTTAGGAGCTGAATCAGAACCTGAATTTACAGGTCTGTCTAGATTAGAAATTTTGGCTGAACTATGACCAGAGGCATTTGTAGCCCATCTGTATTGGCATTTGCAGTCATGGTTGGCAGAGTCCACTTACCCTAATTTCAAACACAGGCAAAGACTGGGATGTAGCCTGGGAGTATGCAGAGAACACTGAGCAAGTCTTTTTCAGGTGCAGACAGAAGTGCAGCTCCCCGCTGTCACTGGGAGCACTTTGCAGGAAGCGTTCTGAGTTGCAACTATCCTTGGGAACAGACAGAAGTTCACTGCTTGTTCCAGTAGAGAGGGGAATCTAGCATCTGGCTGGGAGCCTGCAGCTGGTTTTCCCTAGCAATGGTCCCTCCTCTCTGTGAGGCTGCAAAGTTTTTCGAATGGGGCGGGGGGAGCAGAGGCTCTAGGCTTTCTCCATCTGGTGCTGGAGGGTTGGGTGGGTGAATTGGAGCCCCCCTTCCAGCAGGGGCTAAAAAATTCCCAGACTGAACTCCCTCTACTCACTTGCCACCCTCACCCTCCCATTCTGAAAACAGTGGCAGGCTGGCAGCAAGCAGACAGAAGTTACAAACAGTAAAAGATCATGTTTTGAAATGTCTTCATCTGACCCCTCATGCAAATGCGGGTTCAGATTTTCACCCAATCAGCCATTTTTAAAGCGGAGTGCAGCTGTGCACTTGTATTTGGTCATGGCTACAAACCGCTTTCTGTGGCCAGACTGAATGAAAATTGTCCCTTCCGTCTGCGCCCAATTTATCCCTATGTAAAATGGGTACAAGAACTGGCTGCTGCTCCCTTAATTTTTAATCGAATACAAAATTCATGGACGTTGAACTATACACAACCTTGGTAGTAATGTTATGTTGTGTAGTCCATTCAGTAGAAGAAACCAGACTATGAGAAGTGAGCATAAAAGCAACTCTTCATGATAGGATTCACATAACCACTAAAAGCAAGAGATGCTGTTCCACCAGTCATGCAAACACAGCCTTCAAACCACATTATGGATTAAATCCGTGATTCTCAACCTTTTTTGGACTTGAGGCATTCCTTCATAACTTTTGTGAATTGACTGGCACTGACTTAAAAAACTAACATTATGTATTACCCTGCTTACCTCCTTGAAGAGGGGCTGGATGGTGGGGGTGGGGGATCATTCAGGCAGGGATAAGCCTGAGCCTGCATTTTTTCTATTTTAGCTTATTTGCTTATCTTCTCATACCTCGCAGCACCCTTCAAGGGATCTGGCTGCACCCTCAGGTGCCCCAGCACTCTGGTTGAGAATCACTGCACTAAACTGAACTACTGTACTACCTGGGTGCTGGCATCCTTTAGCACACTTCTGCTGTTCACTTGACATAGATACTCATACAGCTCTTAATATATTTCTGTTCCAAAGAAGTTCAGGCATATTTAAATCTGCTCAATTAGGTTGTCTTTCCAGATAAACATCTCTGTAGCATTTCTTCCTGAGTGCAGCAGCTCCAGAAAACATTTACTTACTAGAAAACTTATACCAACAGAACATCTTATGTCTTCAATAAATGTGGCTACTTCTGCTTCTTAGATACCTTGTGGGGTTGTTTTGCCCTTGATAAGGACAGCTTTCTCAATCTCTTCATCTTGCCCCTGGAGGAAGATTTAGTTTCCTTTCCCACAATATTTCTAATCTCTATATTTCCCAATAGCCTGTCTCAGTAATATTTAGGTGCCAAATATATTAATATATTGTAACAGTTTTTCCATATAACATTCTGCTCTCCTGGTGGTTTGGTCACTATCTTGATATAAGATAACTTGAGTATTGTCAGCTTTAGCTATTAAAATGCCTTAAAATAATGAAGAATGTATTTGAGTAACATAGCAAGTAAAGCAAAGATCTAAGATGGAAATGCATTAAGGGTAAGGTTGCTTTTCCCCTCCTTCCTCCCACCTCCCTTCAAATGTGATTGTTAAGTGGCTATTCTGACAAATTTTAAAATACTCCCTTCATTTTTACAATGAGATGAGATAAAGGAGATAGATTTTTAAATCAAGGGATTTGCCTTTCCCATTTTTTATCATAGCACCCTCTTTTTTGCTGATATTTTAGATACCTCTGCACAATATACTTAGAACACTACATGTATAGTTGAGGACTTTAGCATCCCACCACTGCCAAATGTGAATAAATCTAACTTCTATGTCTTTGGAAATCAGTAGTGGGAAAACCTATTAAAATAAGGTTAGCTGAATTAGGATTTTATGATGTCTGAGAAAGCTGCAAACCAGAGATAAAGAATTCACATTTTATTCTGAATAGGCACAACATGTAGTCTCGCCCTGTGATACATTTACTCGAGTGAAATATGGACTTAAATGACTGTGGATGGGAAATTGAAAATATCACCACTTCCAATCATGCTGCCGTCTCATTACCCTTACTCATTAGTGATAGACAACATCCTGATTCTAATTGAGAAATCATTTATTTTCGGTTGCAAAAGTAAGAGCGTGCAGTCTGGATGAATGAAATTCTCCTTATAAGAATACTTCAGTGCTGACGATAATAAGGAAACTGGCAATACAGTACTGGAGGGTGCTGCTGAGGCAACATTGACATAAGGGCACATAATTAGCACCTCTGCTTCTATTAAAATAAGAAAAAAAAATCAAGTTGAATCACTGGAGCAAACGGGCTTTTAAATTGCAAAGAAGTCTTATTTATACTGTGAATCCAGCTGAACTAAGTAAGCTAATCAATATGATGGGCAAATTCTATTAATGGTACAAAAACCTCCTGAATGAATAATTAAACTACAGTAAAAGAAAGTAAATATTTTGAGAGAGGAAACTGAGCTGACACAATCTGCGTTGGTCAGTGAAGCAGAGCTACTCTTCTTCGCTCCCCTCTGCCTCCCCTATGCAATGGAAGATATAATGCTATGTTATACTGCTAGCAGCGCAGCACTATAGTGTCATCTGGAGCGCAGTTACTAGGTCTGTGAAAAGCGGCTAGTATTTGCTTTGGATTCAGATTTGGCTGATTCGGGGGACGGTGATTCGAATCACTGTCCTGATTCGATTCGGCCGAATCTGCTTCGGAGATTCAGCAGCAGCCAAATGTCTGAATCAGCCAAACCAGGCCCGTCTCCCACCCCTCTCCCAGCCCACCAATGGCTGCCCTGCCCGCCCCAGCTCCCAGCACTTGTGGGGAAAAAAAGCCCCAGT
>NW_005842466.1:340143-347381 GCF_000455745.1 Alligator sinensis
CCTCCCCCAGTCCCCTTTCCCCCGCCCCTAGTATTTACTAGCTTGGAGTGTCTGCAGCTCCTTGCTGCAACCACTAGGGACTGCCCAAATCATCGAAGCTCTCCAAATCTTGGCTGTGTTGGAATTGGTCGTCTTTGGGAATTGGCTGGCTGAGAGCTGTTCCTCCGATTTTGGGTGTAGCACTTGGCAATGGGGCTTGGGCTCACCAACATGTATCCATCCTGCTCCTGCCCCAGTCTTCTTGTTCCACTTGCTTTTGATGTTTGACTGTTTTCGTGGCTTGTTTCTTTGGCTCAGCTTCTGGCCCTGGCCTTTAAACGTCCCTATGTCCTAGTGTGCTGTGATTGTGTTTGGCCCTTAGGTTGCATCTTGTTCTTGGAACATGGCTCTAGCCAGTTGGCTAGACAGCTTACTCACTGATCTTATGCATGCAAGAGAGATGGGGAAGAAGAAAAAAGATTTGAACACTACTGAGGATTTGATTCAGTTGAGATTTGAGGGAAATTTCAGAAGAGGTTTGTGGATCCTTGGCAGATAATTATAATAATAGAGCACGATGGGCACAACCACATCTTCAAAGGACCCTTCCTCTTCCCAATCCCATTCTCCTCTTCTCAGTCTGCTGCTCTGCTTTCTGCTCCCTGCCTGATCTCTGTTCTTCTTTCTACTTAGTGCCCTATCTGCTACTGTGCTGCCTGTCTCCTTCCCAGCCCACTGTGTGCCACACGCACAGATTGCCCGTGCTGCTTTTGGCACACGAGCCACAGGTCAGCCACCACAGGTGTAGGCATGTCCAGTGAATTAATTTTTCCTCTTGTGTAACACAGTTGAAGGTAAGGGAATTACATTAGGCCTACACTCCTGAATGAGTTTATATGGTATTAGCAAACTATTCTTTTCCAAGCCTCACAGATTTATGCGAGGGAAATAACGTTCTGTTTCTTGTTTAGAAATACAGCTTTGTCCCAAGTTTTGTAAGATGGGATGAGACGATCTACTTTTAACTGGAGCTCCTGATCTCCTTTTCAGGGCTGGCATAGTGCTTAAAAAAACTGGGCTGCTGACCTTGAGTGAAGCTGGCTTGTATATTGGACAACCCAGAGCTAGCTTTCTTACTTGAACATTTTCTTTGTGTAACTGAACAACTGACTCTGTCTATCACTGGCTTTGGCAGTGGTGTAACTGTGATAGCAGCCTCGGGCACCGCCTCTTGGGGGGCAGGGGAAAGGGGGCATGCAAAAAGAGCTGCTGCCATTTGCTCTGGTGGCATGCTGCAGCACTGCCTTGGGTGTGGAGTGGCTCTTATGCCTCTGAGCATTGGTACTAAGGTCCGAATTCAATGTACTATGGGACTGAGTTGAAGGAATTGCACTAGAAAATTGAGCATGTATAAGGGAGGGTAGCATTTGGCTTTACAACGTTCACTGTCAGAGAGAGAGAGAATCTACTTAGTATAGTCTCTTTCTCAATGTCTTTCTTGCTGCAATCAAGCAAAAAGGGATTTAGTTCTGTGTCTGCTGCAAATTAATTAGCATAAATTGTAAACCCACTCCTTTTCTGAAAGCAGTATACTTTCTCCTTATTTCCCTTTTAAATGAAATCCTGGGGGAGGGGGGAGAGAAATCAGATACTTTGGCATAAATATTGCATTATACGTAACTGATTTATATTTATAAAGCTAATTTCCACTTCCTAATGCAATTCAGACAGGAAAATGAATCTCTGCTCAGGCTGTTTAAAAGTTGGACAGCGCATGCCAATGCAATCAGAAAGAACTGGTTTCTCTGGCTTGATTGCCTAATTTCTACATGGCCTCTTCCTATTCTCTCATGTTGTTTTTCTCAGTTTAGTAAAGTGCTCTAGTGCATTTCCTTTTGGCTAGGAAAATTACTCGGTGAAAAATACACATCTGAGGTGACAGCTTTTTCTGACCTCCATGCATATTATAGTTTAGAGCAGGCCAGCTAAAAACTCTGGTGTATTGGAAATTTAGCCCTTGACATTGTCACTCTATTGAGATGAGAACACATGGAGATTGAGGAGCTTTTCACACTGTAACATAAATTGCTAGCACAACTAGATACATTGTCTGTAGTCACCCTGGTATTAGATATGTTAGATAGGGTCAAATTTATCCTCTGGCATAATCTGAAGCGAGTCAGACTACATCAGGGATCAATGAGGCCTCAAGAGGGTTTATTTTTCTATTACCTCTTCCATTCCTAAATGGAGCTGTTAATACATTACAGTTTCCTGAGATCAAAACAGGAGAAGCTGTAATTGATATATGTTGTATTTGGAGCCACTGCTGAGTATAGAGTAGAGCAAAATGGGTCAAAATGTTCATTAAAAAAAAATTCATGACCCACCTGAGCTAAAGGCAGCATGAAAAAAAGCTAGATCAGACTGATTTGGCAGAGATTTCATCCTTATCAGTTCACAGGAAAGATGCTAAATTATAAACATGACATTAGAATAAGATGCGATTTACTCACTGTTGCCAGAAGGAGCATAATAATGTCTTCTGTGTTTGCTACTGTTGTTGGGGTGTGGTCTGTTTCCTTCCAGCAGTTTCAGATTACTGTTCCCAAAATTGGGACAAGCGGATTTGATTTGTGTTTAATTGCTCATGGTGCATATTGCTGGGTTGTAAAGTGAAATGAATTAGAACTAGAACCAAACGATCGGCTCATTACAGAACCTGAAGCTGGCAAGACTGGAGTTCTTTAGTATGGCCCAGAGCCTGAGAAGCACAATCACTGAGAACTATAGATGCTCAAAGCTTCTGGAAACCCTGCCACAAACCAACATATATTTCCAGTTTTCCTATATAGTTCATAAGACTGCTGAATGAATTCATCTTTGTAAAACAGCTGAGATCTGTTGGAACTGTGCAAAGTATCATAGATGAAAGGAAAACAACACGACGTCTGCACTGGATCCTTGCTATTCTTGCATTCGATGTCCCAATGTCCAGTCATGCCTTGATTTGAAGGTTCTCAAACTTTCCCAACTGTACGGTCTGTATCATAGCAGTGAGACTGTTGTGCCAACCTTTCTTGTCCTGCTTATTATCCCAAAACATCCAACAGACAATGGTGGCAATTCTTCATATGGAACGGTAACTTGAAGAGTGTGCTTATTTCTGGTTCAGCTGCTTCTAATATGATGCCTTAGTCACTATGTGGCCATCCAGCTCTCAGCTGACCAGGAGCATCACTGGGCACTTTCAACACTTAAATTTACCATATGGATAAGCTACTACATTAAGGCAATCTTTATATCTGATGGCAGGCCTCTTTTCTCACTTACAAAGAAAGAACCCCCTACCCTGCAGCTAGAACGGACGGCATTGCTAGATTTATAAATCACTGAAGGGTTTCTAAACCTTCTCAAATGAACATGTTTCATCTCCAGGATTCACCTGATTATGCCATGTGTGAGGACAAATCATAGCTCCTCAAAACTCAATCTAATCAGCAGAGCTAAAGGTACTGTTTGAAACCCATGATCCTTGTGGTGTTTAAAATCTCAAGTGATATGGGAACTAACTGTTTTAAGTCTATTTTCTGACCTAATTATCCAGTGGCTAGACTAAACAGCTAATTTTTCTGTTATTGGTGGAAGCGTGTTACTCTTGGATTATGCGTAATAATATGGTGGTTTGAAGCTTTTACTAGGCATCACAAAAGTAGTAAAACAATTGTCACAAATTGGCCCATCTGTTAGCTGCTGCAGCAGGAAGACGAGAGGTAAGTGAGCCTGGAAAAGCTGTCTAAGGAAATTAGGTGCCCTGTTCCCATTAAAATCAATGCAACTTGAGCAGTTGATATCCTCAGGCAATGTTGAAAATCCCAGTTTAAATGAGCACAAAGACAAATAGACACTTTAGCAATTACTTCATTCAACAATCATTTGCAGACAATTACTTGAACCACGAATAGACTTGGTTGACTCATATTGTACAAATGATGTTTGTTGTGACTCTTAATAGTTTTGTTTTCATTCAGTAATTATTCATTGATGAATTCATATTTCCCCTTCAACTACCTCTCTCTCTCTCTCTCTCCCCAAATTTAGTATATATTGAAGAAAGCTCCCTCTTCTCTAAGGGCATGATTTTCAGGGCAGTACATTGCCTCAGGCCATTAGGTTGACATCTCACTTTTCTCAGTCCAGAATAGCCTCCTCTCCATTACCAGCTGGACGTAGTACCCGTTGATCTGACAATGAACAATAAGTGTCCAAAGACCATGCTGTAAGTCAAGTTTTTCCTTGAGCGCTGGATTTCTCTGTAGGTATGTGTGCACCTCAGGCATGCTAGTCTCCAAAGTGGCTGGACATGCACCCTGTTTAACCTAGTCTTTCCCCAAAGTGCAGAATGTCTCAGCCCACCACTCGGCTCCTTCTGGCCACCTGTGGCAGGAAGGCAGAGCTTCATCTTTCACTGTCTTAGGGTCTTTTAGTACTAGGATAGTTAGAGAAATATCTATCTAGGAGAGCTGTTTTCTTCTTTTGTATTACATGTTACAATGTTTGTTTGTGCTACCTAGCCAATTTTTTATTTTCATTTTCAATTTCTTTTTGGTGCCGCCTGGCTGAATCTCAATCACATTCTCTTTGTATGCACTGCTTAACATACCCACCATCCCTGGTACTAATCAAGAAGAGATCTGGCTTTCGTCATTCTTATATTTCCAAAGGAGCTTCTTTCAAATTAGACTGGCACCGTGTCCTCCTCAACAGTACCCTGCTGTCCACCCTGCTGAAAACAAGGAAATTTGGGATGCACAAACTTGACTGGCAAGGGCTTTAGTTGGTCTTTTGTTTTTATAAAAAAAAAAATAATGCTGTTGTTTGGAAACAATTCAAGTAGGTTTTTAATCAGGTCAGAGTGGGGCATCATGAACTGGCTACCAAACACAGCTGTACTTCTGTCGAGGATAGGCCTGCCAGGTACCAAATTAAAAAATTAGGCTGTTTAAACACAGTCATGTTGTTCCAGAAAATAGTGAGAAACCCAAAATAAGGGATAGTTAAGGATAGACATACCTCAGATTATTGTTACTAAAGATGTCAGGCAGACAAGAACCATCTGTTTTGAAGTGGGTTAGGGCTCCTCTGGGCCTTGCAAGAGGAGAGAATTCATTTGGCTCACTGCTTGTGGGTTCTCTTGGGTCTCCTCTGCAATGTGTGTAATTGTGTGGTGTATTTGGTACCTTCTTGTGCTGTCTCTGATCCTAACTAGAGCAGTGGTGCCTAAAAATCTTACAATGATAAAAGGGACCTGGTACCTTTCTGTGCACCTGAATGAACTCCTTTTCCATTTAAAGGTCCAAAGTTGTTCAGTTATACATTACATCATCTTCCCACAGCATCTGCCCACAGACCTGGCTAATGTGATATCTTGCCCTGGATTACTTGCTTCCTCTCTAGCACATGGAGCCATTGGCCTCAACTATTATTAAATCATGCTTTTGTTCTACATAATGATGCCCAACTCATTCCTAGAGTTAATAGTTAACTAGGCTTTTGTAATGGTTTATCCCAATCACAAGTATGAGCTATTCACAAGTGTAATACAAAAGTCAGAAATCAGATATTCAAGAATATGTACCTAACAAAGCCTCGGCTGCTATAATATTAGCTTAGCGCAGTCTTTTTGCTCAAGGTTACACTAGCTGTTGCCTTTTACTTATAACGTTGCACCAGCCAGAGCATCATTTCATTTTCCCATTGCAATTTATAAGATATTGGAGCCATGGGACCAGGGCATAGACAACAGTGGCTTGGCAATGACATTTCACCTCCTCTACTTCATTTGAACTGTGGCACATTCTTTAGAGAGTTCCAGTGTACAGTAAATCAGGGGGAGTCTGCATTAATGGGTTACCCTTACTGAGAAAAGAGCCTAATGTGCCCACTCCAGGTTTAGCGATGTGCAGGTGATGGCTGAAGAATCCTGAATTTGGGTTAGAGAAATGTCCTGTCATTTCAGATCCCAGATTTCTGCGTAGTTTGTACTTAGTGCTTGTCTTGGCATATTCCACAGAGAAATGCAATTTAAAAACAAATACACTGATAAGGAAGGAGGGAGCTGGATGGAGTCTCTGGCCTTGGCTATGTTTTTGATAGTTGGCCAAAGGCCGAGGACTGCATTCTTTATCATTTTGGGGTGTAGTGCTCAATGCATACCAGATTCAGTACTCGGCTGTTTTGTCTAACCATTTATATTGTAGTGGCTGTGCAGTGTATTGGATGCATCTCACATTTCGGGTGTGTGTCATTATAAAACACTCTGTGGACTTGCTCCTGCCTAGCTCTTAGACCTCGTCTCTTCCTCTCTCACCTCCTGCCTCCCTCTTCTGCGCCAGTTCACTCTCCTTTTCGTCCATGCTGCCTTGCCACTGTTAGCACGGGAGTCTTCACCCCTGCCGTACCTGTCACCTGGAAGGGCCTGCGGGTGTGTTTTTCCACCTCATCAACCTTAGAGGAAATCTCAGCTGTAAATATCTTTTCTCTCTTTTAAAGGCTCTTGGTTTCTCTCTCCATCTCTATTAACTCTATTATCCTTATAATTGTATTATTTAACTCATTTTGGAAGGCTGCTAGTGTCATATAAAAATTCAGCTGTGTGGAATTTCAGCAACATTTTAAAAACAATTTAAATGAACAGAACTGATTTAATTCTTCATCCCACAAAAGCTTTTCCAAATGCAGAGCCAGCCTGCAGTAGTGTGGAGGAAGGTAGAAATGTTTAACTGCTTCAACACCAGAAGCCCAAACTGCATTGTTTTTTAACTGTTTCACCATGCTTTGTGGCTTGAGCTATTTGCATATCAATTTTACTTCCAAATAAGGGATAGCTCCTTTGTGGTTAAGGCAATGGATTGTTGTCAAGCTGATTTGGGTTGTGTAAAGAAGTTTAGGCAGTCTGTCGCAGAGGTGCTCTAACTAGGGCTCTTTACACAAAGTGCCATGAGTTAGAGTGCCACTGAAGTCAACAGAAGTTCACCTGTTAGGTCGGGGGGTGGGAGGGAGCTTGCAGCTGGCCTGCACTGCCTCTGGCCAGTAGGCAGGGGCTCTCCAGTAGCCTCTGCAGAGGCTGCTGGACTGCCCCTCTCCCCAGCCCCACTCCTGGCCAGCTGAGGTGTTGAGGGGGAGCCTGGCTGGGTCCATGAGGCAGGGCAGCTCTGTTTCCACTCCACCCCCCCACCCACTCCAGGTGTGGCAGCCCA
>NW_005842466.1:347500-356589 GCF_000455745.1 Alligator sinensis
GGGGAAGCACATATGGCATGTGGGTCTCCTTTTCCAAACCCCCTTCCCTCTGGCTGCACAGGAAGGGGCAGCCCTGCAAAGCCGCATGGGATGTAGGTGGACTTGCCCAAAATTTACCTTCACAGGGAACCTGTACAGAAGTTCCCTAAGGCACTCTGCCCTAGAGTGCCCCTATTTGATAGTACATCACATAAGGGTTAAATGTTTGTGTGATCAGCTGCTTTAAAAGTGCCTTGCAGCTTGAACGGTTGTTGCGTTACAGCTATAGAGTGCTTTCAGGGGCTTCATTGTGGAAAAAAACTGTAATTTGTGTACACACCCTTGGATTCAGTTTTCAGCTTTGCTACAGACATTGGGCAAATCATTCAATCTATCTGTATCTCAGTTTTGTATACGTGTAATGTGTAATATAACTTGTCTGTTTAATAGAGGTGCTACCTTTTAGACTTCAACCATGGACACACATAGGTTTACCTGTGGTGAAAACAAGCTACCCTGACTTAAAACTCTGAACATTTGATGCAGAAGTAATGTCATTCCAGCCCCAATTATGGTAAATTTGCCTCTGATTTGTTGAAGAGTTTCATGTTTTGTGCCTTATTGCTCAAGTGATTTGCTCCAGATTTCTGTCTCAAGGTTTACTCTCCATTCGCATATCTGTATCCACATCTATAAACACATCCAAAAAGTGTGCTTACATAATGCCTAGTATAGGAGGACCCTAATTATCTTTGACACATTAGGAATTCCTGTAGTATAAAATGTAAATATTACTTCTCTAATTTGATACTAAAGGGCTGCAGAAAATGCAGCTCCCAAACTGAGACCGAGATGTGCAAATACTGAAACTGAGAAAAAAATTCACAATGAATAATTTGACAAATTTCTCTTTCTGTTTTCGATCCACAGATTTTGTACTAACAGGGTTTTTTTTTTAAAACAAAAAACCCTCTCATTTTTCAATTATTTTTTTTAGCTTCTTTGACAAATAATTTTAGGCTACAGGTGATCTGTGAACAGTTACCCAAGTCGCATGGCACGTTTCCTGTTCCCTAAGCTATAAAACTAAGAAATTTAGCTTGAATTAGCAGATATTACAGTTGGAAAGCGATGAAATTTACCTTTGAGCTAGTTTTTGAATTGTTGCATCTTTAAGTGTTCGTGGTAGTAAATACCAAGTGCTCAGATGTTTTGTATTGTATAATGTGAAATGGCCCCAAACAGAGTCTAATTAAAATGTGCTTTCAGGTTCATCCAGTATTCCTAAGACCTCCTTCCTTCACTCCTGCCCCCACACAGGTGGCTTGGTTATAATAAAAGTTCACCAGCTGAAAAAAATTGCTGCAACCTTCACAGCCTCCCCATGTAATGATCTGGGCTGCCACAGCCATTGTCTAAAGATCCATGTCTGAATAACCACTTCTGTACTGTCAATAATGCACTTCCGGATGCTATCATGGTCACAGCTGCTACAGTGACAAAGACCATCATTACAGTAGCTTCCAGTACTCCATGCGGGAGAAGAGTATCCTTTGAGCAAATGTGGGTCATATTCTTGGGTACAGCAGCCATCGGATTGCTCTGCTGTTCTTTAGAGCCTGAGATATGACAACAGCTGTTTGCAACCTGTCCAAGTTCAACACGGGCAAGAGAAAGTTGTGGAGTCATTTATAAACTTTTCTTCTGCTGGTCAACTCAAAAACGGTACAGCTGTATGTTGGTTCTTCAGCTATTCATCTGAAATATTAACCAGCATCAGCTGAAGCCAGGAAGCCCATTGAATTAATTATTCCTCTTCATCTACTATGATATCCTAAATTCCTGGCCTCTGAGTTAATTTTGCTTAGTGAAATGAGCTGAAAGAAGTGTCGGCTTTTTCCATCTCATTCATTTATCTCAATTAGAGTTGTGCGGAGCTGTCCAAAAGAAACCTGAAACTGGAATACGTGGGCAGTTTAGCTTTCCTCTCCCTTCTGTGTCTTATCCATGTACAGAGTGGACTGACAAAGGGTTTACAAGGTAATGTGGGTAATTGATTTCTTGTTTGGCTACCAAACGGAAACAAACAAAAGAAACTTTCCTTTAGCGGCCACCTTCAGTGAATGGTTTTTTCTTTTGGCAAATCTCCTGACAGAGGAAATTTGCCTCATTTTAGTGCTAACTATAAATTAGGATGGCAAACTCACCCCCTGAATAGCGAAACATCTTGCCTCGCAAGCATTTGGCTTAAATACTATTCTGTGATGTGTCCAGCAAGGTTTTGTCTCAAATTTCAGATGCATTGGCATTTCTGATTTCCCCCCCCCCACCCCCTTGCACTTTACTTGGATTCAAAGACTGATAATTTGTGTCAACAATTCCCTACTGCCTCCCTTGAATTAAACTCAGCACATCGCTTTTCTTGGCACTAAAGGTCACATTTTCGATTTGATTATTTCACTGGAGTTATCACCTCTGACATCTCTCTCTTTCCACAAATGCTTACCGATCACTCTTTAATTTCTTTCCCTCTGCCCCTTTTTCAAAGTCAAGACTTCAGTGGGATCTCACTACCACGACCCCTGTTGCATGTTAATAATTTTTTACCCCAACTAGAAGAGCTCCTAGTTTCTCTCAGGGTATTCAGTCACTTGACACTGCACTTGAACTCTGCGAATACTCTTTCACACGCGAATGCCTGTTTACATAGCAGAATGCTAAAGACTGTGAAAACCATCCCAGGGTTCAGTCCAGAATGACAAGATCTCTAAATTAATTGCTGCCATCTTGAAAATCAGTAACTAGAAACTGGCAGTTCTCTTTCCAGTTTTTGGAAAATGACCTGTATTATTCTCACTTCCGTGATATTCTTGAACCATAAGGACCTTTCCTTGCCTAACTTATTAAATATGGAAATGCATCACCTGGCTTTTATTTTTAGAATAAAATAGACCCACCACCCAGATTCATTTTTTGTTTTATTTTATTCTCATCTGCACTAGCACGGTAGAGAATTTTAATCCTTCCTGAATATGAAGTGGTCACTCTGTAAAAATATGCTTCTATTTCCTTGTTCTGTATTTACTAATGCTATTTGTCCTTATATCAGTAATCACTACTGAAGATAACTGGATACGCTTAGATAACCTCAAATACTGATTAAGTACTACTGAAATTTAGTCCTAATACTAATTTAGTAGAAATACTAATTTAGTACTACGTACTTATTTAATACTAATTTAGTACTAGGGAAATTTAGCAGCTATTTAGTATGTAAATAAAGAAACCAAGGCACTAAGGCTGAACTGCTTGCTTAGGGTGCAGCTCAGTGCAGTGATGGTAATTGAATTAAACCATCCACTGGACCATAGTAAACCAGCTGGACCTAGTTTTCTTGGAGTAAGCTGCAAGACTGGATATATCACATTAGTATGTTTCCGTTGTTCGTTTTCGTGTTAGGTCGTGGAACTGCAGATATACTTTTTCATGTTTCATGAATTAGAACAGCCTTAGTTATCTCAAATGTTCTCTGACCATTTTCCCCCCTCTTTCCTGTCTAACTGTGGTTCCTTTAGAGAAAACGCAGTTTTAGCCAAAAATGACTAGTAGATCCAGCGTGCAATTTGAGAGGCAACGATCTTGCAAATAGTTTTTAAAAAAATCTTATCGCCCCCATGAACCAAACCCTGGGACAATGTTATAAGGGGGGAAGAGGGATATGAAGCTGGGTTGCTGCAGATTTCACTAGCACTCGTTATTTTAACATGGAATTCATAAACATTTAATGCTGAGTTACATGGGTTTTTCTGTTTCTACTATATTATGACTATCATAATATACTAGGAATTCAGGCTGCTTACAGATGTGAAAAACCCCCACAAAATGGTGCTTTACATTCAGCTCAGCATGCCCCTGCACCAAGTGCAGCACATGCCTGCAAGAGGCATAGCATTAGTTTGAATCAGCTATTAGATAAAAGTGCTAAAAAGCCCTGCTGAAACAACTGATCTGTACAGATGCTGGTGAGCCAGGTCCAAATAACTTGCTTTCTCTTCCAGTAAAGCACTGTTTTTGTTTTTGTTTTCCCATGTCGGTCTGCGGCCTTAAAGGAGCAATACAACTGTAGGGATCCCAATTTTCAGAAGCTTGGGATCCTAGATTATCATACCAAATTAATATTTTGGAGCACCCAGAAACATACTAGGTGCTTAAAAATTGTGAGAGGTGACCAAGTGATGGGTGTCATTTCCACGTGTACAATTGGGTGCTCCGACTTGGCTGCCCGGATTTGAAAAATATAGGCCCACAAAGACGTCTGCCGATTACTCTTTATCATCAGCATTCTGCAGGGTTAGATTTTAACTTCAGTGGGATTGCTCACTGACTGGAAGATATACACATGCTTAAGTAGCCAACTAAATTAAGGCTCAAATGAGGATTCCTCTTTGTAAAGATCAATGTATTGTAGTATCTAATTATCTTGACTTTTTATTGCCCTATCTCCAACAACTTGGAATTTGTTTCTTTTACTGGTTACATTTGTAACAATGTCTTGTAGGTTTATCAGACTGAAGCCTGCTGTTAAATCTCTCTATTTATACCATTTGACAGTAGTTCTGCTAATACTTAGCTCTGCTGTGTCTGCTTTTCTCCCAGAGGCCTGGGGAAGGGGTGCTACCTGAAAGCTTGCCTGTGTTTATCCCAGCCATGCAGTTGGTTCAGGACCACCCACAAGATTTCTTGCCTCTTGCACATTTTCACTATCACTTTAGCACTACCAATGGTACCTTGTGATAATTTGGTTGGGCACACATAGCCTAAGATTTTGTAGTTCAATCCAGGTAGAATGGAAAAAGTTCTTGCAGTCCAAAACCTCTTTAATGGCATTTCCATTTCCTCAATGTCTTTACAGCCTTGGGTTGATATTTGACTTTATTTAATACATAGCACTAAACCATATCAAATATCTATTGGGTTAGAGACAAATAATAGCAATAAGCATGCCCTTAACTTCAAACATTTGAAACCAATGGGATGATGCATATACTTAAACTTTATGTATATATTTAGTGTTTTGGTGGAATTTATGACCACAGCTCTCAACACATTGGGCAAGCTCATGCCCTTTATGAACACAAGTTTACACCCTGTGAGAGACCGGATAATAGGTAAGATCCGACCCAGTAAATGTTAGTTCTTATATGTTCCCTTTTACTTATGGGAAATATGCTTGGTCCACTTGCAACTGGAACATTGCATAATTTTTTGCTCATAACTGAGAACAAAGAAGGCTACTGAGCATGGTTTCTATATGTATCCTCTCTAAAATAAGACGTATACATATATGAAAATCCTATTAAAAGAATTTGGGAAAGTAACTAGCAATTGGAAACCCCTTGTATTTAATACATTATTTCTCCCTGATCACCACCCCCCACACACTTTTCTTTTTCCAAATCATAATTCCCTTACACTAAAGGAAACCTTCTGCTTTGTAACTCACTGGGCTTTAGTAGCTGGTTTAATATAATATTTTTGTTGGTGAGCCATACTATTACTGGCTAATTTGTAAAATGGCACAGCTTGTCAGGCTGATCAAGCAGGGCTAATTTTGGACACTTACATTTTCAACTTCAATGGCTTCTATTTCTTGATTGCAAAAATTAGTCGTTTTAGATAATGGAGGGTTTCCGCCCTGTAGATGGCAGTGTTACACTGGTATACAAGCTGATAGGAGCCGCGTATCCCTTTAATTTCAGTCTTTACTAAGCAGTTAAAAATTGCATTAATACCAATTCAAGGTGAAGCTACTGAAGATATTGTGCAGGTAAATATCTATAAATGTAACATTTACATGAAAAAGTGGGTAGGGAATATGTTGGATCACTTATTTACTCTCAGCTCAGCTCATTGAAGAGGAAGTGTTGACTGTCTACTATGACTTTCACATTAGGGTCAGCAACAGCAATAACAAATAGGGCCCAATTCAGAGCTGGTATAAACAGGTAGAGTTCCTTTAAAAGCTCCATGGCTTTCAGGAGAATCTTAGTATATTAGTTAAGGGGATGGCATCTTCTAGTCCCAGCTCTGGATGCAGGCTGGAAATGCATCTATTTCCACAGGAAGGTACCAAACATGAAGATCCTTATGAACAAAAACAAAGCAAAGAATATTCATAATTATCATTCAAACCAAAGCACCTTGACCTTTTCAAGGGCATATTTCCTTGACCTTTCCAATTCGATTTACTTGGTTTTTTATATAAACAGACAATGATATCATCTAATTTATGTGTATTGAGTCAGGGGCTTATATACTCATGTATTAATTAATCAATCTGTAAACAAGAAACAATGTCATCAAGGCTGTAAATAGTTACATTGGCTCCAATGTTATGGACCAGTTTGAGTACTTTTAACTTGGGCCCTAGAATCTTATCCAAAGTCCTCTGAGATTTTGAATTCGGCTGCTAAGAAGGTCCTTACCATCAGTTTTCATGCAGCCATTCTGTGGATTTGGGAATCATTTCAGTCAGGCCCCAAAAACAATCGTCACGTGCTGTAAGAGTTCCATCACAGCACATACATAGTAAATACTTGAAGCACTGGCCCTGGCAAATAAATTGTGAGCGATCATAAGGCAGAAATATATTTGAATAGACCATCTGTTCAGTAACTTCAAATAATGAACAAATTGGTGTGGGGGGAAGAGAGGGGAAGTCGGTGGAAAGGAAATATGTAAACCAACAAAAGACCTAAATTAATCAAATAAATTATTCACTGTGAAATGTTCATCCGGCTCAACAAGCAGAGAACTGAAAAAAATATATTTCTGGAGGCAAACATTTCAAAACTTCATATAAATTGGCCACCACAGTTCTTCAGGCATCATCATGCTGTGCCATGGTTTGCAGGCATAAATATTAAACTTTTGACATCTAATTATTTTATTTGGAGGCCACTGCGTTATTTTGAAATGGGGGAAGCTAGAAGTGAATATTCTAATTGTTGTGCCTATACATGAGTGCATTCAGAAGAGTATGAGTACTAATTTTACATCTGAATTCAGATTTCTCTCTGAAAATTTAATCCACAGACTACATATGGTATAGCGACACCTATACACCAGGAGGGAAAAGCCATTTTTTAAAGTGACCTTTTATAAGTATCCCAAGGGTTTCTGTTGCAATTTTATTTGACCTTTAGTTAAAAGCCAACCTTTTTAGGCAACTGATATTTCACAAGGTGATTACTTAAGAGAGGTTTCATTGGGAACGGTTTTTAAAGGGGAAAATATTTAAAGAGGATGTGACTGCATAAAGAAATAAGTAACAAACAGAACCACTGCTACTTTGTGACTTGCTTCACTGTATATTGGGGCAACTTATTTCAGTCTATCAAGAAAAGGGGAAAAAAAAGGGTGAGTAATTATGTATGAGAGTGACAGAGACAACTGCTCGGCTGGATAGATGAAGGGAAGACAAATTCTCAGATGTCTCACTGAAAGCAAACAAACACCGAAGTGTCTTACATGTGGATAGCTGAGGCGACAAGGAGTTGTAGCATCTTCATCGTCCCTCTGGGAACCATATTTGCTTCCATGTAAGCTCTGCTAGAGAAAACAACCCCTTAATACAGCCAGATATTACCACTGTTAAGGTTCATCTGGACAAATGGACCCGGTGGGCCCATAATTTGGAAGGGAAAGGCAAATATATTGAATATTCAGCAGCTAATACTGGAAAAATAATAGAGAAAGAGGGGGAGACTATGAATCCCTGTGACACTGGATATAGTAGCCTGGTACCCAGGAGTCCAAGGCTGCAATACAGCTATGCCATCTATGATCAACTTCAGTCATTTTTCCATAGGATGACATGGTTCAGCTCTGATTCAAGTAGATGGAAAGGCTCCCAAGATCAGATTGCCATTTATATGAAGACCCTTTTTATTCCATTCTAGCATTGTGAAGGGGTTAAAAGGTGAGAGCAAACTTTGAGGCACCCATATGGTGACAGAATGTCGTATGGGAGATTTGAATAAACCACCTTCCCCCCTTCCCTCCCTACAATATTTTTATTGGAAGTTGAATTGGACCCACGTTAAAGCAACAGCCAGTCGAGGCACGACTCTCCTTGAAGAGACGGGAAGAATAAGATAGTGGGGAAATCTCTGTTCTTGGTGGACTCAAATCATGATTGTTTGGTTACAAATGAGTTGTTGAATTATGTTCGTGTGCAAGCCAGTTTGAGAGAGGTCTTTTAAAATAGCAATTGGAACATGTAAACCAGTTCACGATTAAAAATTCAAAACTTGGGGCATCAGACTTGGAATCCAAAAATGACTTCAGGGTTAGACAGCATTCAGAAGCCCTGAGCCTCAATACCAAGGAGAACCATATCCACAGAGAGAGAAGCAATTGGCTGCCAATTACCCAAATAACTCTTCACAGAAGAGAAGTACACTTTATATTTATAGACTCTAATGCAGATGATAAAGACAGGATGATTTCTTCAGCTGTAAGAAATGCTACAAAAACTGTATAATAGTGGAGGTTGTTGAAATCTATTGCCTACCTGCGTTTAATAATGCACTAAGTTATATTCAGAGGAGTTATGCTTTCAAGAAGTATGTAAAGATCATGTTTTACCTGTTTCAAAATAGTGTACGCACACCCACCCCAGCCTACCTGATGAGCCAATATGAGCACAGGCACACCTAACCCAGCCTACCTGATGAGCCAATATGAGCACAGCCACATTTTCAACATTGAGTTTAGCTTACGCCTTTGGAGTCTGCAAAGCCATTTGTTCAGGAGGAAAATAAATCCTGTTTGGAAGCTGTTGGCAGGTGAAAAGTTAGCACAAAATTAACAGTGGCAGTAGCTTGTGGAAGTGCGAACTTGACGGCAACGGTGACTGATGATCCTAATAAGGGAATTTAAATTTTTTCAGATTATAGATTTTATATCCCGATAAGAGCGTGTTGAGTCATTGAACTGCTGCTTCTTCCCCTGAAATCCTGCATTTGGAAGAGCTGCATCAGATAGCTAGAAAGGCTCAAATATGGACAAATAATTTCTTATTTGGGGGAAGGGGGTTTCCATTCCTG
>NW_005842466.1:356620-369354 GCF_000455745.1 Alligator sinensis
AACTTGTGACACACTGAAGTAGGTTTTCAGAAAATGTCAGTGCCCAGAGCTCCAGTGGGGTTTGTTTAGCTCCTTTGAAAATTAGACATGGAGCATATAGAGCAGTCCAAATGGCTTTTCTGAAACTGGCACGTATATCAGGGGTATCAAACTCCTGTCCTCACGGGCCAGGTCTGGATAAGAAGACAAAGTGGTGAGTGGCAGTGGCAGAGCGGGGGTTAATACAGCCATCACTTGCTGCCCTTTGCTGCTGACATACATCCTCAACACAACTCTGGGACCTAGATTTCAGTTGTGGGTCCTGTGCCCTGCATTCCTGGTCCCTCTGGGAGCTCTTTGGGCAGGTGACATGACTCTGTGGCCACAGGCATTATGTTTGACAGCCATGCTATCCAAGACAAAATTAGATCCATGCTCATGACAAAGGGTTTTTGAACCCAAAAGCTTGCTTAATAAATATTCTCCAACTATTTGGGTTGGTCTAATAAAAGATATCAAATTCACCCAAGGAACCTTGTCTGCCTAGATCCATGCTCATGGCCTTCTCTGTACTGCAGCTACTGAGGCTGCCTGGCATGTGGAACTATCCTTCCGAACATACAGCAATCTGACATCTCAGGGGATGTGCCAAGTAGTTTGAAATACCCTGCAATGGCGTAAGTAGAGCTCTATACTGCTGTTTGCATGTTGTTGTTGGCTAAAAACTGTTAGATCCCTTAGTTGCTACAAATAATATGTGTATGTGTGTATGAGGGAGAGACTGAAAGAGGACTTGAGATAATAAGACAGCCAGTCTTTCACTCATGAGGCCTCTGGTTTCACAGATTCATAGATGTTAGGGTCAGAAGGGACCTCAGTAGATCATCGAGTCCAACCCCCTGCCCTAGGCAGGGTCAGATGACCCCAGCCAGGTGCTTGTCCAGTCTCCTCTTGAAGACCCCCAGGGTAGGGGAGAGCACCACCTCCCTTGGAAGGCCATTCCAGATTCTGGCAATCCTTACTGTGAAGAAGTTCTTTCTAATGTCCAACCTAAATCTGCTCTCCATCAATTTGTGGCCATTGTTCCTAGTTACTCCAGGGATGTCCTAGTAAATAGAGCATCTCCTATTCCCTGTTGCCCTCCCCTGATGAATTTATAGGCAGCCACAAGATCACCACTCAGCCTTCTCTTGCTTCAGGGCTAGCAATCCTCATTTTTGGAATAGAATATTTTTTAGGCTTTCTTCTTTGTCTTCAAATTTGAATTGCTATTCACCCTTTGCAAGAAAACCTACCCTGGTGATGTTTGAAGCACAGCTAGTCAGCCTGGGATTAAACATTGATTCCTGACACAATTAAACATCTCTTTTTTCTGCAACTCTGAAAAGATCTAAGAAATAAGGCAGGCACTTCTTTGCAACTTGGAGGCTTGTGGCTGATTCCCTTATGCCTTTTGCTTGTTTTACTGTGTTGTATCTCCAGTTTCCTCAATGGACTTATTTCAGTGCGAGCTTGGGATTCAGACCCTTTTTTCCATTCCGTCTTCGCCTTTTACTGTTCTTATGGAAATATGTTATTGTTGGAAGCACATGGAAACATGTAAGGTTTCTGTCTATGATAATGCAAGTGTCTTTCTCTCTTTTGATTATGTTACATATTTTTGCATCTAGTGGATTGGCTGGTAGAAAAAAAAACTTAGCAAACTAAAAAGGTTTAAAAAATTCACTAAACATTATTTAGTACTCTTCTGTGATCTGACCATTGATATTATTCTCTTGTTGCTAGGAGACCTCCTCATATGGAGAGAAAAAAGATGAACCATGAGTTGTTGTCATGATGTGCCAGCAAAATACCCATAGGCTATATTAAAGGTGGTGCATCTTATAAGTAATACATTTAAAGTGGTGGTTGGCCAAAGTCTGGTCAGGTAACAAGAATACAATGTATATAAGTAGTTTAAAATTTCCCCATTTACCTCTTCCCCCCTGCCCTCCCCTCCTCCCCATGTTGCAATTGTCAATCAGTTATTTTTGGATAAGTATTGTATAAGAAACTGAGCCTCTGTGGATTTGGGGGCATACCAGTGCTCAATGAAGTTGATTCAAATCTTCACGTTAGCTTTAGTGGCCATGGGAAAAGTGGCCCCTACTTCCAGGTTTGCCACTGAGCATGCAGGGGGCCCTCCCACACTCCTGTGGGATGCTCCATCTGTCCCAGCATCACAGCGTTCATGAGCCATGCCTGGTACCTCGAGGTATGTAGAAAAAACATTTAAAGCTATGTCTATGGCCAAATCACTGATTCTCCGTATCACTGAGTCAGATAAGGCTGAATTGAATCGGGGATGGTGATCTGAATCAATGAATTGAATCACTGTCCCTGATTCAGGTCGAATCCAAATTGAATAGGGCTCATTTTGCACACCCCTAGTAAATGAGTTCATGCGTTTGATGGCCCATATTTGACATGTACTAGCTGTGATTAGTTATGTTCTGCTTCTGTTCCCTTATCAGATAACATTACTTAGGGGGAGGGTGTGGATTAGCCATGGGGACTTTGAAATACTCAGGGAGAGATAACAGCTTGGAAAAGGGACAGGGACATTTAGAAAACGTTAAAACCACCTTCTTCTCAGAACTACATAGACATTGCCTGAGGAATAATTCCTAGAAAAATTGCTACTGCAGAATTTATTGGCTGGGTGCAGAGTTCGTATTTAATTTTTTCTTGTCATATTACACATAATAATTGCATTTGTGAGTGCTCTCCTCATGAATGTACAACAGGCCCAAATCTGGCTCATTTAATTTCTGGCACAGTTCTGGTGCCAACTTCTGGAATGCTGTATTAACCTGCTTGCCTCTTTCTAGGTAAACTATACCCCGTGTGTCATCTGTACTTGTTTGTGTGAGTCTAGAGGTAAACATCCACATTTTATCAGGGAGGGAAACATCCACATTTTAAGTCATTTATCCTCACTTGTTAGTTAAAATGAAACTGTATCTCACAGGAAGCAAAAAGAATGCAGATATAAGCATGGGGAAAATTAGATTAATTTTTGAATATGTGTAAATGCTCTGGGAAAACTTGCTGATTTGTAATTCCTTTACAAAGCACAAAGATGCATCAGATGCCCACACAATGCAGATAAGCTGATCCTATGATAAATGGACACAAGAGCAAACTTCGAGCATGGTGCATAATGGAACCATAGGTAGGTCAGAGAGCCGTGGCGATGAAGGGCTAGAAGCTATTGTTTCATTAAGCCCCTGCACCAAGGCACGATTAGTTGGATTATATAAACATCTGTCAGGGAAGTCCAAGTAATCCTGCCTCAGTCAGAAGTTATATAATCTGTTCTTTAAAAGCCTCCAATGAAGGAGATTCCAAAATAGTCATAGGTATAGTCTGTCCTGGTACTTCACTATCGTTCTCTTTAAGAAGTTTTTCCTAATGTCAAGCTTAAATCCTTTTATTTTTGCTGATTTCTTCTTGTCCTTCCTCGCACTAGATGTGGAGAACCATTGTCCTGTTATGGAAACCTTTAATGAGGGAAAGACGGCTATCACATTTTTCAAACCTGTGTTCTTGTTGCTTTCTTCTGGACACTCTCTCATTTGTCTACACCTTTCTTAAAGTGTGGTGACCATAATATACATCATAATTTCTGTTTGAGTATTTATGAGCCAAGACCCCTTTAAGGTCAGTCATTTTAACCTATGGAAGCAGGCAAGACTCCTTTATAGGTTTCTTAATTGACTCATCAAGGTTATGTACAATCATTATAGATTTCATAGACATTAGGGCTGGAAGGGACCTTGGGAGATCATCTAGTCCAGCCCCCTGCCCCAAGGGCAGGAAGTCAGCTAGGGTCAAAGGATCCCAGCAAGATAAGTGTCCAAACTCTTCTTAAAGGAGTCCAGAGAAGGTGCTTGCACCACCTCTGGAGGGAGCCTATTGCAGGCCTTGGGGCTTGGGCAGTAAAGAAGTTTTTCCTTATGTCCAGCCTAAAATGGTCTTGAAGGAGTTTGTTACCATTGGTCGTTGTCATCCCTTGGGGTCCTCTGGTAAACAGATGTTCCCTCAGATCCTGATGCACACCTCTGAGGTACTTATAGGCAGCCAACAGGTCACCCCTGAGCCTGTGCTTTTCCAGGCTGAAGAGTCCTGTGGCTCTCAACCTCCTGTCATAAGGCCTATTCTCCTGTCCTCTGATCATGTGCATGGCTCTCCTCTGGACTCTCTCAAGCTTCTCCACATCCTTCTTGAATTGTGGAGCCCAGAATTGGATGCAGTACTCCAGCTGCGGCCTCACCAAGGCCGAGTACAGTGGGAGGATGACTTCCTGAGATTTCCTTGAGAAGCATCTATGGATGCAAGCCAGAGTTTGTTTTGCTTTACCAGCTGCAACATCACATTGATGGCGCATGATCATCTTGTGGTTAATCATAACCCCCAAGTCTCATTCAGCCTTGGTGCTAGTGAGCATAGCATTGCTGAACCTCTAAGTGTGCTACGGGTTTGTTTTTTCCCCCAAGGTGGAGAACCTCGCATTTGTTGGTATTGAATATCATCAGGTTTGTATCAGCCTACTTTTTCAGCCTATCCAAGTCAGCCTGGATCACCTTCCTATCCTCAGGTGTGGATGCTCTACCCCCAAGTTTGGTGTCATCGGCAAACTTGGCCAGTCCACTTCTGACACCAGAATCCACGTCGTTGATAAAGATGTTAAAGAGAACAGGTCCAAGGATGGAGCCTTGGGGGACGCCACTGGTCACGGAGCACCATGATGATTCACTTCCATCAACCACCAGTCTCTGAGTCCAGCCTTGGAGCCAATTCCCCAGCCATCGGACTGTGGATTACATTTAGATTTACTTGGTTAGGTATATGTAAATATCCAGTTGTATGGGCATTTGCAGGACTTATATCATCCCCAAAAATGGCCTACCTGTTCTAAGTTAGTTCACCTCCTGATTGTTAACATATTTAGATTGATAGGGTGCATCTACATGTGCCATTAATGTGCAACAATAAAGTCCAGAGCTTATTGCTCCTGAGTTTATTGCACCTGGGAAGCTCCCACATGCACAGTTTACATATGCATTTGGACCATAGCACACTGAGCCAGGTTGGAGCAGCCTCAGCTAGCAGGGAGCCCAGGATTTCAGCCTGCCAGCCCAGGGCTGCTCTGACAAGACCCAGTGTGCTGTGGAGGTGCTGGCTGGGGCACGAGGGTGCTTCAGTGTGGGGCTAGCCAGCAGGCAGCCCCTGCACTGAAGCACCCTCTTGCCCCAGCCAGCTGGGTCAGCGTCTACACATGTGCTGCTATGCACAAAAAAAGCTCTGCAGCAGGCTAGTACTTGTAAATACAAGTACTACCCTGCTGTGGAGTTTATTAGTTTCCTGTACCCTAATAGGGGTGCATATGTAGACACTGAGACATTTACTGCAGAGCTAATTAATCATCTCTGCAGTAAACTTGTCATGTAGATGCTCCCATAAATGATTAACCCAATCTAGTAAATGCCTGCATGCATTCACAGCACAGCCCTGTGGCTGGGAAAGTACATCCATTCATCCCAGCCCTGGGGCTGTGCTGTTCCTACCCTCCAAGCCTGGCCTGGCTTTTAGCCCTCTGACTACCCTCCCTGTAAGACTGGGCAACACCCACCTGTGGCCCTAGCAGCAGCCCCTCCCCACCTCCTGATCCCACCAGCCCATCTCCTTCCCCTGAGTTATTTAACTCAGGCTGCTCGCTTTGTTCCTGGCAGTGGCGAATGCTTGCATGTGCCACTCCTGGCTTAGTTTTAGGCGGCTTAAAGTAGCCCACCTAAAACTTAACCATGTATGGTGAACACTGTTCACACCCCAAGATAACAAAGGTCACATGTTTAGACTAATGGGCTAATAGGTTTCAGCTGCTGAGGTCTCTCATGTCTTTTGCAGGATACTCCTGTTAACAAATCTTAGAATGAGATTTCCTGTTTCTACTAAAGCATAGTAGATTGATGCATATTTAGTATGTTACATACTGTAACCCCCAGATCGTTTTCTACTATGCTGCTCCCTAGCTGGATATTTTATCTTTGTGCATTTGTTTTCTTCCTTGTGTGTTGCTTTGCCCTGGTCTTTATTGAATTTTGTCATGTTGATTTTTGGACAGTCTCTCCAATTTGTCAAGATTCAGGTTTGGATTTTTCTTTAGTCTTCCAGGATGTCTACAACTGCCACCATCTTAGTGTCATTCCATGACTGAAAAGGCCCTTCTATGTGTGCACGTAAAGGTGCAATGGGATCTAATGCATGATCCACACAATGGCACCTCCTGGCATACCACATGTGGGAACATCCCACAGCTGCTGAGACTGTCAGCCTCAGCAGTCTCTCATGGTTTCCAGGGCTGAGAGTCCCATCAGCACCCCCACAGCTGCCAGGGCTTAGAGTCCTGCAGCTGCAAGACTCCTAGCTCTGGCTGCACATGGTGTATCTCTGCAGCTGGGATCCCCATCAGCTGACAGTGCTCCCAGCCAGAGGATAGCTATAAGTTAGTTATAAATTTATTACACATTTTCCAGTTCTAACTTTATAGCTGAACAGACTTTTTATGGCCTGATAGTTAATTTGCATGTGTAGCCAGTCTAAATTAATCGCACAGTTAACTGGTTAACTGAGTAATATATGTAACACATAGAGGGGGGGTCAGAGGTGCTAGAGAGTTGCAACTCTTGTATTGCTAGCCATGTCATGCCAATAAAGTTCCACTCAATCAAACTAATTATGACCCCGGTTAAGAAGTATTTATAATCTTAAACTGTAGTCCTACAAACTGCTCTCCTCCAGGCTGAAACTCTACTGGATTCAATGCAGTAGCTGGAGTCCAGATACCTAGCAAACTTTTAAGTCAAACAAGGAGGTACCTATTGAGTTCAGGCACCTCTAAGTTTAGGTGGCAGCTGAATGAAGAGTTTTTTAGTTGGTTTCAGGCTTCAGCATCTAAATTCTTCCTAAGTTCAGCTGTGAACACACCATTCTTCACTAGATCTAGCTCCTATTCAAGTCTTATAGTTTCTTAGTTGATCATTAGCTGCTCAGTCTTCAGTTTGCCTGGGTTTATGGGAAATCTGAAGCCTGTTAGTCCATCAGTCAGCAAGTGACCTTTATTATCATGGAGAGACAATTAAGGTAACCTATAAAGGAATCCTGCCTGCTTTCATAGGACAAACTGACTAACCTTAAAAGGGTCTTGGTTCATGCATGCTCAAGGATTAAATTATAGCGTAAATTATTGTAAATGTAAAACTCAGGTCTGTCTTATTGTATCGTTACAATTCTTTAGTTGAATGGTCAGCACGGGAGATTCAAGGGCTGAGTACAGACAATCAAAAATCCCAAGGCTGAACCAATTCAATCTTTGCAGGTTAGTCTAAGCTGTGTAGTTTGAACTGATAAGCAAGTGAACAGACATCTACTTTTGATGCTGAAAATGCAGCCACATGCCTGCAATGGCACAGGCCATAAGCTGGAAGAAACTAGAGCATGCCTCCCTGCTCAGCTGGAGCAGATGGCTTGGGTCAAGGCTGGCCCATGCACTCTGCAAGGGGTGGGTGAGTTACAGGGGAGGTGCAGAGCATCCTGGGAGGCTGGGCTACTGAGTTAACTTGAATCTGGAGGGGATCTGGGACAGAAGTTCAATAAACCAGTTTAAATTTAAATCAGTTAAGTATCATACTACATCCATCCAAGTTCATCTTAAACCGGTTTCAGCTGTTTTGAAAGCTGTTTATGTGCACTGAACTTCTGTTATGTTACAGATTTGAACCAGTTTCCAAGCACTTATAGTGGTTTAAATGTAATTTGTGTCCCTAGCCAAGGAGGGACACAAATTTGTGTTCGTAGCCAATGTTCCATTCATGTGCACTCAGCCACAATTGCACATACTGAATATATCATATCAAAAATTAGTAAGAGCAATACTTACATTTATAAATAATAAAGGTATATGGAATAAAAAATGTAACAGTGTGCTTGAATTAATGCTGCCAGAGCAATCTTGACTACAAGAATATTTTAAGTGCTTGATTTTGCTTATGTGTTACACTGAGTGTTTTTTTCCTTTTCACATTTTAACTACTAGTATGACAAGAATATGCAAGCTGCCTTGTTTTGTATTTATCTTTTTTTTTGCCTTTCTGTACAAGAGCAAGGAAATCATAGTAAAACTGAGGAGTAATTAGTGCCATTTATGGTCTGTATTAGAAATATGTATCTGTGTTGGATTGTTTTTCACCAATATATTAAATTGTTGTTTTTTTCAGGCCTTGTGGTATTTGTGGTATTCAAGTCTTTCCATACTTATTCATAGATTGTAAGGGGCTGGAAGGGACCTTGGAAGATCATCGGGTCCAGCCCCCTGCACCAGGCAGGAAAGACAACTGGGGTCAAGTGACCCCAGCATGGTGACTGTCCAGTCTCCTCTTGAAGATTTCCAGGGCAGGTGATCGCACCACCTCTGGAGGGAGTTTATTCCACAGTCTGGACACCCTAGCTGTGAAGTTTTTCCCTATGTTGAGCCTGAAACGGTCTGCCAGGAGTTTGTGACCATTGCTTCTGGTATTCCCCAAGGGTGCCCTGGTGAACAGTTGTTCACCGAGCCATTGATGTATGCCCCTGATTTAGTGGTAAGCTGCTACCAAGTCTCCTCTCAGCCTTCTCTTCTTCAGGCTGAAGCGCCCCAGGTCCCTCAGCCTTACCTCGTATGGTTTGCCGTGCAAGTCTCTGATCAAACAGGTGGCCTTTCTCTGGTCTCTCTCAAGCTTTTCCATGTCCTTGTTGAAGTGTGGCATCCAGAACTGGATGCAGTACTCCAGCTGCGGTCTCACCGATGCCTTATAACCCCTTTAAGTTCTTTTGCATGTTTGATCTTTCATGATCAGGATTTGCAGGCCCTTCCACTGGAATAACATTAGCAGATTTCATCAGCACCTTGTTAACTCTCGCAGCCTGATCTTAGTGAGGCTGTTAAATGAATCTGATCTTAAAGCCAGTCTTTTCAATAAACCTCAGAAGCCTTTCCCATGGCTCAGTAATGTTGTCTTTGTTGTATAGCTTTTAAAGCTAGATCTCAGTGCACATCCGTATTCTTAGCCAAGACCATTTGGATATTTTGGGATAAGGTTATGCTTGAGATCTACTTGCAGATGTTAAAAAAACCCTGAGCTTTACCAGAACAAGCACTTTTATCTAAAGTTGATTCAATCAAACTGAAAAAGCCCCACTAAAGTGCCCAATCTATACAGACGTAAGGTAAGCCGGGTCCAAATAACCTGCTGCCTCTTCTGGGTATGCATTGGGCTCGGTGCAGAAGCACACTGAGTTTAAAGTAAAGCGTGATTTTTTTTTTTAAACATCTGCAAGCAGCCGAAAAGAACCAGATGCTGTTTGTCTTGTGAGCTGGTCTTTTCCTAAAGGAATCAGAACTTGTGGCCGAGGTGATATTTTTTTATTAGACCAACTAGATTTTTGCAAAAAAAGGCTTTATTTGCAAGCTTTCAGGCACAAGCACCCTTCTTGAGGCATAGGAGAAAAAATTGGAAAAGTTCTCCTAGGTAGAAATGAAAATTCATATTTTATACTTGGGTTGGTCTAATAAAAGGTATCAGATTTACCCAAGGAACCTTATCTGCCTATGTTCTTAGACCAACACGGCTACAACCTACACCCCTGCATATTTTATAGGAGAATTAAAGGTGTGGTAAAATCTCCTGTTTGGGACAGTTCATTTTATGCAGGTTAGGTTCAGAGAAAAATTGGAATAGTCAGTTTACCTCAAAGTTGTTTGATGGCAAGCAGGGTGTAGAGTCATATTTCCTTCTGGTTAGGATGTTTCATATTTCACAGAAAAGTAAAAGATGGGCTGCTCTTCTGGGTAGGAATTTCTTATGTGGTATCTCTGGGCTCTGTGATAATGCAAATTACCTTGAACAAAGGCAGGAGCAGGGTCTTGGGTTTCAGGTGGTAAAACTTGCTACCTCCTTGTAAAATTATAAAGATTTGAAGTAAAAAATCAGCTAAAATTTGATATCCTCCATATGACAGGTATGCAGGTTGTAGCTGTATTGGTCTTTCCCCCAAGACTTTGTTGCTTTTCCCCACCACTTTGATTGGTTATTTTTCCTGTTTGATGTAAACTTCAGCCTCTCTAGCTGAGAAATGTAAGATCAAATTGAGTTGGGGTATGCACAAACTTGGAATAGACTAATGCTCCCAAAACCATTTTAAGAGCCATAGTAAATCCCCCAAAAGATCTCCTGTTTATTTGCCTGACTCGCATCAAAATCACCTTTCTGGATTTGGGGTCTTACCTTCCCAAGCAGAATCAAGGTATGATCAGGTTTATAATCAGGTAATTTATTCCAGAAATAAATTGTAATTAATGCAATTGAAATGTACCTTTTGTATCCAATGAGCTGTAAATGTTGAAGTTCAGTCTTCTATGTGAATTCATCACTATGGACCAGGCTAAAAGATAAAAACCTGGAGATTAACTGTGTAGGGTGGCCACATCAAGTGAATCTATTAAAGATTCAGAATAATTTCTCATGCATGCAATCCTGTTACCTACTGTGTGAATCGTGAAAATTTAATATACTGTAGATGGGAACTCGGTGAATAGCTTGCAACAAATAATTTATGCAACAAACTTAGCCTCTTTTTCTGCTCAGTGAATATCTGTGAAGAGATCACCATTTCCTCATCTGAAACTATTCAGTGAATCTTTCTGCATTTTTTAATTCCCAGAGGCACAGTGTCTCATAGGCCACTGTGGATAAATGATGATTTTAATGGCAGCTACACAGCACTTCTGAATCTGACCCATTGACAGAATCATCAGATGGAGATCGATGACTGATTTCAATTCAGTTGCACCCACTTCAAGGCTGATTGTAGTCCTAAGTGGAATGTTATTCTTGCAATTAAAGTATAATGCATCTTTTTTATAAAAATAGAGTACTTTAAGCATGCAATTTACTTGCGATGCATGGCATTGGCATACATAACAGTAAAGCTGTAATGCATTTTTGTAAGGGCTGTTACTTAAATATATGGGTCTCTGATTTTATTTTTCTATCCCTTAAATTACTGTTTTATTTACTAGCAACAACTGGAGAGCCATGAAAACTATATTAAAAAATCCATCTGGGCTAGTGAGTGGTAGAAATCTAAATTACAGTGCTGAAAGACCATATATAAGTAAAGATAAAGGAATAGCAAGGCATTAGGCAAAAAGACACCATCTGAATAAAAGATATGGCTCACCTTGAACCAACTCTTATTGCTGGATTTGCTTTAAATTTTTGTTGTTTGAATGTAATCTACTGAAGTACTGCATGCATTTTTAATTCAGGGTTTTTATCTGGAGATTGTTCAAGCCCATGGCCGAGAGAAGGCAGACATTACATATTTGGATTTTCTGCTTGACTTTGTCTACGCATGGCCAGAATCTAAACAGTTCATGTTTTTGAAAGTTTATTTAACCTGGCTTTTTTTTTTTTTAAGTCTCTGGTCTTAATGGTTTATGGCAATGGTTCAACTTCTCAACCTTGTTAAACTCTCAAGGCCGAGACTCAGGGTA
Source organism: Alligator sinensis (assembly GCF_000455745.1). NCBI lineage: Eukaryota > Metazoa > Chordata > Crocodylia > Alligatoridae > Alligator > Alligator sinensis. Next base: position 368,235 of record NW_005842466.1, read on the forward strand.
TGTATCAGAAAATGCTAACTCCTAATTTTCATTCATTTTTTACTATAGAAATATGATAGCACAATTCTTACTTTGCAAAGAGCAGAGAGAGACCACAACAAGTTAGAACTGGTTTAATTTTAGGAATTCCTATTTGAAATCTCTGGGTTTATTTTGTGAAACAAATCTGCACACCTAACAGTGCTAACATTATGTGGCACACTGGGACACTCTTGAAAGGATCTCAAGGCATCGCAGGGCTCCATGGCACCCTGGTTGAGAATCACTGGTCAGTGGCTCAAAAGCTCCACGATGGGAACATCAACTGAAAGGCGACCTTAAGCGGATTTTGGATCAGATCCCTAACCCCCCCCCCACCTCTTTTCCTAACCTGATACTTCCTTCACTCTTTCCCTTCTCTCTCTTTTTTCCTTTCTCTTATCCCCAGATTTTACTCCTGCTTCATGGAGAACAAAGATCCCTCTCTTTGAGCCGCCACTTTAAGAACAACAAGTTTGCAATGTTGGCAAAGTGGCCTGAGCATTTTGGCCCAAAGCCAAACAAGGAGGCTGGGGTTTGATCCAAAAGCCAATTTGACCCAACAGACACATCTCTGATTGCATTTTATCTGTACTTTTTTTTTTCTTTCCTAATGTTCAGAATTTGAGGATTGTGCCTTGGCACTGTTAGTAAAGCTCCTTTTAATAATGCAAAATCTTTAGACTAATCCCCCTTTTCTCTACTGATTTTGCTATTTTCCAGTTAATGATAAATTGGCCTTGCACTGGGGAGGAGGCAGTAGGGGGGCAGATGATGGGGGAGGAAGTAGAGGTTGGGCAGTGGTGGGACAGGTGGTAGGGTTGTCGGATAGTGGGGGGCAGGTGGCAGGGGAGTCAGGTAGCTTGCCCCTTGCCCCCTCACACCTTGCCCCATGCTGCCTTCCCCCACCCAGCCTTGGGCCCCTGATCTCCCTTCCCTGTCTCCCCACCTGTCAGCCTCGGGCCCCCTGCCTACATCCCTGTCCTTACTCTTGCTCCTCTTAGGAGCCTCTGGCTCCATGCCAACCTTGGACATGGTGTATGACCCCAACCCAGCCCAGCAGCAGCAACGCAGGTGTGTGTGTGTGTGTGTGTGGGGGGGG
>NW_005842466.1:369364-378567 GCF_000455745.1 Alligator sinensis
CCCAAAGCCACAGCAGCTGCCTGCCCTGCCATCACCTTGTACTCAAAACCAAGACAAAGGGCTTTCTTCCCCATGTTAAATGGGAGTGCAGGGGGGCACCTCATACCGGATTCAAATAAATATGGTATATATAGAAATGATGCATGCAATCTATTAATTTCATAGAAAGAAGGTAATAGATTGCATGATTAATGACCTTGTAAAACTTGGTCAGTACAGCAAATGGATAATAAGATGTGCTTAGAAACACTCAGAGCTTTGCCAACACACTTGAATCTAGAAAGCCACAGGAATAATTACTGATATACACAGCACAACACTCAGAAAGCATGTTAACCTAGAGAATGACAGGTTTTGGAAAGAAAAAGCCAGCAAAGAAACCAGTGGTCCAACAAAATAATATGCTTTAAATACCAGCAAAAGCCTGACTAAACCCTTAGGTTTTCTTTTATTCAGTGCTGCTAACTACTTTCATACCTCTTTGTAATGCAAGAAAGGAATTTTTTTTTCTGTAGAAGAAAAAGTGCCTGTGATATACAAAGATCTCCCACATGAATTTCCACTCCTTAATTTTATAATATCCTATAAACAAATATCCAGGTTTGTCTTGTACTTTTTTGCGCTGGCTAGAAGGTGATAGCTGTGTCCAATGGTCTGTGCACCTCAATAGCAAACAGGACTGGATTGGCATAAAACCTTATAGTAATAAGGGTGTGAAGTACAGTTCTTTCTAGTCATGCTGTCTTATTGACACGATCATGGTTACAAAAGGGAAAGCTCCTATTATATGTCCCAGGAAAAAGAAATCAAAAGTAAATAAAATATTGCTACAACTAAAAATAGTCACCAAAACCTAACATGGTCATTATTAGAACAGTTATATAAGAGGGAGATTAGGGTCTAGGACCCTTTAGCTATACCTATATCATCTCTGGATCTCAATGGCTTTGTAAGTAAACATTATTTTGTGATTCCCTAAATAGTTCTTTCCCCTGTCTGCTGTTTGGCTGCTTTAGCAAAACTACTAATTTGAGCCAGTGTTTGAGGTTTCTGACACTTTTAATATCACTTTTAATATCAGAATCAGCCTGTGCTATTGTTTGGTATTGTGGCTATCTTTAGGAAACGCAAACAGTATCATCCTTCCTTTTGTTTCATAGGCGTCCTGTCTTCCTCTTGTCTAGGGACAGACATTACACCTAAACTGGTTTAAGTGATCAGAAACTGGTTTAAGCCTGTAACAGAAGAGATATTCAGTGCACGTAAACCAGTTTGAAAATGGCTGAAACTGGTTTGAGATAAACCTGGTTGAATGTAGTATATCAGACTTAGCTGGTTTGGCTCAAACAGCTTTATGCAATGTCTGCCCCAGACCCCTTGCTAGTTTAAGCAAAATCAAACTCTCTCAGCATCCCAACATGCTCTCTGGGATGGGCGGGGCTCTCTGCTCCACAGCAGGGCTGGCCCCTCCCCTCTGCTCCCTGGCTGCAGCTGCAGCAGAGACTTGCAGGCATAGCAACATCTGCCTGGTTTCCTCCTGCTTTCCCCTTGCTTTCCCCATCGCCTCCCTACTCCCTGCTAAGCAGGGATTCCCCCCATCCCCTCTGCTTTACACAGACGCACAGCATTAGCTAGCAGACCACATGCTGGCTACGGTCCGTGTTGTGGCAGACAACAAGTGTCATCTTAGGGCTTTTTGGAGCTAATCAAAGCTCAGCTGGTAATGCCCCTCCATTCCTTCTTTGCTTAAGAAGAGCTTGAACTAATGAGAAAAGCTGTTTGTTTTCTGATGGGGTGATAAATACTGATAACAGAGGTGATAAATGCTCTGTTATCAAGGAGGCGGGGAATCACTCCCTAATCCTGCCGGGCCTGGCCACACCCCCCCTCAGCTCAGCCCTGTGGAAGGGAAAAGAGGGCTGCTCAACTGCCTGCCACCCCTTCCAGCTTCTATCCTGAGCCACTGCAGGCATGTGCCTGCATTTCTGGGATGTCTGTGCAGTTACAAAGCAATTCAGCCTAGCCAGGTTAGACTAGCCTACATATGTTGAATCAATTCAGGCTCAGGCTTTTGAATGTCTGTCCCTAGCCCATAGGACTGACCCTTTGGGATGATTATGATGTGCTATTTGACGGTGCAAGTAATAGAGCTAATACCCAGCCACTTTCTGTTTCAGAGACCCTCACTTACTTTCAGTGGTGGTAACTATTTGACAGTTCTTTTGGGCATTTATTCTGTTTTGAAGAAATGGGTGCTGAGGTGTGAGGCAAAGTCCTTCCTTGTTCCCTCCCTGAGGGTCTCCTTAGTGGCCTCACAGAGCTGAAATGGGTGCATGAATGACTTAGAGGATGCTGTGGGCTAGCCAGAATGTTTTGGGTTTTGGGTTGCTGTGGTTATGCTGATAGCCATACCTGACCAGCTACCTTAAAGCTATTTCAGGTACATTGTACACAAGGTGAGGTTGCTGCAGCATAGACTTAAAGGGAAATGTTCTAACTTGATGTGATCATCAGATTGGTTTGCCACAACATTCTCAGTTCTTTGCCACAAAACATCTGCTGCATATGGCCATAGCGGGTGCATCCAGATGTGCATGGACATTTGGTTCCCCGGGTACAAGTAGCAGCAGTGCGCTTTGCACCGTTGCTGCTTGTCCCTTGGGAATGCCCATGCCATGTGCACTTTGGCACACAGCAAGTGGGTTAGGGGAGGCTGGGGCCAGCACCGGGCTGGCCCCAGCAGCCTTACCTGGGGCTCTGAGGGCCTCCCAGGGCTGCAGCCATGGCAATTCTTCTGTGCGGAGCCTGGTTGGCAGCAGAGCACAGCTCCAGGCAACCTGGCTCCACTTTTCAGCAGCAGGTGCTGGCTGAGTGTGTGTTGCTTCATTTTTTTTTCCCCATGGCTATCCAGGTATAAAAAAACCCCACAAAACCTGCGGCAAAAAAACCCGACACAGCACACACTCAGGCAGTGCACCCTTGCAGCATGGAGAACACCAGAATGTGTGCTGTGTGGTGCTACAAATGCCCCCAACATGTGTGCATGCTTGGTAGGTCTTGCAAGCCCTTAGATATTTGGAATGAATATTACTGTGTTATTGAGGGGTAAGCAAAGTAAGCTTTCCACCAACCAAATATGCTTCAACTTCCACAGAGTCTTGTAAGTACAGGTTGTTAGGATCTGAGACCATACGGTTAATGCGTTCAGAAAGACAGCCATTCATTTTGTCCCTTTCTCTTGGATAATGGAATCTCATTTTTTAAACTTTTATTAAATGTATGCTAACTTGTCCAGTACTGTCATTTACTTCCTTTCTCAAAGGATGATCAGTGTCATGTGCATTTCCCCAGTTGTTTACTATTCAGTGGCTTTGAAAATTTCAGCTACCACAACATCTGGCCTTTTATATCGCATTTCACACTTATATAACAAATTGTGATTCTGTATGTTTCAGACACTATGGTCACAAGCAGTGATCAAACCCAGGATCTTCTATATCAGAAGTATAATGTTTTCTAGCTGAGTCAAGAATAAATTATTTCAATACTGAATATGTATTGGGCTGTTGTATTTGCCAAGCCTGGGAAGGGGACGGAGATGGGGATGGGGACGGGGGCTGAAAACCTTGTTACACCTTATGCTGTGAGCCACATAAATATTGACAGGTGTTAGTGCCAGCTTGGAGTTTGGAGCAATCATACCCTGAGTCTAGAAACCTTCTCTGATGGTCCCCCACCTGTACAGCTGTGAGTTGCCACTAGAGGGTTGGTGAGCAGGGGCAGGACTGGGTGCTGTAGCTGTGAGTTGCCACTAGAGGACTGGTGAGCCAGGACAGGCTTCTATCCCTGCTCCACGGGAGGGATGTGAGATATCCTGGGATACTGGAAGACTTCAACTTGGGCATCTGTGGAGTGGCCACACATTAATGGAGCAGGAGCTGGGGAGTGAGGATCAGAGATGATCCTGTTCTGGAGTGATGTGACTTTCAGCTGCATAATGAGTGCTTGAAACGAATTTCAGGTGTTAATGTGCAGGCAATCCAGGGGTTAAGAGCTCCAGGACCCACCCAATATTACCATGTAACAAGGCCCTGAGACTGAGAAAGAGGACCTTGTTGGATTCATTTTGGGTAGCTCCTGGAGCTCTTAACCCCTGAATTGTCCACATGTTAACACCTGAAATTAATTACAAGAACTCATTGTACAGCTCAAAGCTACGCCACTCCAGGGCAGGTTTACTTCTGACCTGTTACCCAATTTGTGTAAACAACCCCCTCCTTTCTGCTGGCTTGGACTGGGCCCACTTCCCCCCAGATCCCTGCTCACTGCTCCCTCCTCCCTCTTCCTCCTGCCCTGCTTACCTGTAGCTGCCCATGTTATCTGTCCCCAGGGATCAGGCAGGTAAAGAAGAACCTGCCTGCCTGGCCACCACCACCACTGCTGCTCTCTAGGAGGGAGGCCCAACCTGGAGAAGAGCTGCAGCTCGGCAGTGGCAGGGCAGCAGCCAGGCAAGCAGGTTAACCCTTTCCTGCCTGCTCCCCTGAGGCAGACAGTATGGGCAGCCACAAGTAAGCAGCGGGTGGGGGAGGGGAATCCTAAGACGGGGGGGGCAACTGGGAGAGCTGCAGGGGGGAAGCTCAGAATGGGAGGGGGGTAGTTCTTACCTTTCAGTCCTCCAGGCCCCTGCTGACCTGAACATATAAACTACTCCAAACTTGAGCTAGCACTAACACTGATCAACATTTTGGGGGGTCACAGTATAAGGTGTAACAAGGCTCTGAGACTGACACTATCATAATCCAGCGTATCATCTTTTTTTTTTTTAGGAAATTGGCCTTCTACTTTCAGGATAACATTTATGTGAGCTAAGCTTCAAATTTACAAAATGGCTGCCTTGAGGGAAATGGTCAGTACTATCTATACTTTAAAGGTACACTGTCAATTTGACTTTTACGCTGTCTAATAAAAGATTCCATGTTACGAGATAGGTCCCCCATATGCTCTGCATTTAACAAACATGCATAACCTTTTTTACAATTGTTTTCCTGCTCCTTGGTGATAGTTATTTTGAGATACTTTATATGGGGACCCGTGGAGCAAGAAAACTAGACAATTTAGACCCACCTATCCTAATTTTGCTTTGTGTACATGTCTACTTGTTCTTTACTGGTGTATCTATTTTGTCAGCTTTTGAGTTGTTCCCTTTGGCACTGATTAAATCTCTTGCCCAACCTAAGTAAACACCCATGAATGAGGTTGATGTTGTCAATACCTGATGATCAAAAAATAGTGAAACTAACTAGACACAAAATAGTTAAATACATCGGCAAACCCATCAGCAAAACAGGGCACCCAACTCAAATCCAGTTATCTCACAAGGTAGGTACAATGCATTCTGAAGAATACGTGATGTTCAGGTTGAGGAGTTTCCTTTAAAATGTGGCCACTGAGCACTGTTTCATGTTGATTTTCTGTCAGAAAAGCATTTAATTACTTTATTTCTTTATAGGAGGATCAATTAATAGTACTTTACAGCAACAGCTGCTTACTGGTTTAGGCTTATATGGTCTGTTACTGAGCCATTTGAACGAAGCTGTGGTAAGAAACTCTGAGGTTTATATAATTACAGTTCCAGGCAGGGCATTGCTCAGTTATTTGACTTTACTAATGCCCTTCACGTTCTCAAATCAGTGTTATTGGAGTGTGTGCTATCCTAGGAGAAAGGTGAAATAATGACTATTCTAAGAATTTTTTTCTAATGGTTCTTATTACCTTGTTTAACTCAACTGTTATGTTCCTTCTTGGGTGGGTAGAGTAGGTTTGGCTCATTTTTATTCACTCCAGAAGTGTTAACAATTGCCTCTCCTTTTTATTGGACTCAATGCTGCACTAACCAAGCTTTCTTAGGGAAATTTTGCTGTCTGCTAGCTGTTTCTGGTCTAGAACTTCTATTCTGTAGCCTTGGAAACTCTAGTTTTTTTCCCCAAAATCATAGATCCACCCATAGACACTAGTGTTCAGCAACAGCTAAGGTTTGAACTTTAGTTAAGCAAGAAAGGAAAGATGTATCAGCTGAAGATTAGACTCTATGCTCTGGAAAAATCTTTTTCTTCATTCTGCCTTTAAAAAACAAGGAGCATATTATATTCCAGGGTATGTTGTATGTGAGAAAATACAGCATTTCAGAAAATACCATCTTGTATCAGCTGAGTCTTTCATGCATGGCCTTCTCTGTGTAATGTAATATCTTAAAACATTAACAAATATCACAACGATATCATCTAATGTCATCATGACTCCTGATTTAGATGTATTAGATCAACTTTACAACCGTTTCAAGAGAGATGGCCATTGTCATCAAATTACCATTCTAAATTAGATCTGCCCTAAATGTTCTGTGCAGATTTAGATATAATGGTAGATATTCTGGAAATCAGGACACTATATATAAACTTTAATTATGGAGAAATCTGAAAGCAATTCAGAACTTCCATACCAGTGATAAGTAAGAGTCATTAAAGTGCTTTATTTTCCATGCATTGAGGCAAACAGGTAAAGAAAGAAGATGAAACCCTTTAAAATGAAAACCTAGAAAAGGATAGAAACCTTTAAGTGCATGCTAAGACTTAATACAAATGGAAAATTGACCCAGGTGTTTCAGAATGAATACAATTTCCATGTGCGGATATACTCCCTAAAGTAATAGAAGAGAGACTTTTTTTCCCCTATTTTTAGTACAACTTTCCATTCCTCAAGCTTCTACTGTGTGTGTAGCATAGGGATGCTGAAAAGGAGAAGCCAGAATTACATCCTGTGTTTTGACTATGGTCATCTTAGTAGCTAAGTTAAAAAGCATTAGAATAAATTTGTGGCTGAAAAGAAAAGTGCCACATTATTCCAGCACAAGTTCAATTACTAGAAAGAGAAGTTTTGAGAATAAGCAGTGGTTATAACAGGTAACCTGCTACCCTGAGGATCTGGTATAAACACTAGGCTGAAACAAATCTAGTAATTCATGTTGGATGCATCTACGCGAGATGCTGACTGTGCAGTAGCCGAATAATACTGCACAGTAGCACTGCCCAGTATTATTAGGCTACTGTGCAGTAGCATCATTTAAAAGGTGTTCAGCATTGCTACAGTGCAGTAACTGCACATTTATTTAGTACTTGATTATACAAGTACTAAATAAATGCACAGTAACCAGTGCACAGTAGCATCTTGTGTAGATGTGCTTAGTGTCTACACAAAAAGAAAGAAAGAAACAAGAATAATAGAGAAAATGCCTGCAATGGACTGGGGTTAATTAGAAACAGGTAAACAGCTTGGGTACAGCATTCTGACAGACAAGCTGACGAAGAGCAAAGGCAACAAAAATAGCATGAGAGATGGGGAGGATCATACAGAAATGTATATAATATTTAAGCTGTTGGCCATTTTTAAAAAGGATCACTCAGGCAAAAGGAGTTTGCTTTGGCAAATAAAGACGACTGTTTGCACTAGTCCTTGAAGACCGGGCCTCTTGTTCCTTTAAAGGATAATGTGTCTCTGTTTCCGTCTCCTCTTGCTCTTGCTCTTGTTCTTGCTCTTGCTCTGTCTCTCTTTCTGGGGGAAATGGAGTTTGGTTTCAATATACAATAAAATATTTGAAACTTTTCATTCAAATATTGCTTTCTCTGGTTTAAAATTATACCATATGTGCATTTCCACAATCTATTGCAGCCCGGGAGCTCACATCATTTTGCTAGTGTTAACCTTAGGTTGTAACTTGAATTATACACCTGTGGCAGACAGTGAATCTAGGTAAAAATTCTTCTTTTGCACTGCCAGGTCTTGAGTGCCTGCATGCATGACAATTTACTCAACCTTGCAAAATGTCTAGATGAGGATGAGCATCAGACCTCCAGTGCTGTTGCAATGACTGTATACTGAAATCGTGAAGCTGAGTGAACTGGGCTTGGAACTGGACTGGGCAACTAGGCCCTTATTCCTGCCACTGACCTGCTGTGGGGTTGTGAGCAATTCAGTTCACCTCTCTGTGCCAGTTATGTTTCCTGCCTCTGGTCTGAATTTACATCGTAAGCTTGTGCTGTGACCTTCTTTTACCGAATTTACTGTGCCTAGCACAAAATGGCTTCAAACTCATTAGGTTCTGTAGATGCTGTTGTGATACAAGTGAAGTGCACATAGAATGGCTTATTATAGCAAAGGCACAGCTAGCACTTCTGCCTTTCAGGCTGGCTTTGAAGAGGACCTTAGGATTGAAAGACCTTCATTGTAAGTAAAGCAACCCCTGCAGTCTCTCACCATGCTTTCTTTTCTTTTTTTTTAATTTTATTTTTTTGTATCATTCCTTCTTTTTTCTCTCCACAACTTTCCAATGTTTTCTTCCATTGTTAGCTTCATTTTGCTGCTTAGAATTGAAGTGTATTTGTTTCCCCAAGACTTATGGTCTTAACACCATAAGCAACACTTTATAAACAGAATATAAGATTTCTGTTCTAAGTTTAAACAGTTGTTTAAAATAGCTTCTATTTTTAGAAAACAGATACCAGCACTAATGGAAAATAATAATACTTCATTTCCACCCCAAATTGAACCTTTTTGCATTTCTATATTAAGAAAATGCTTGTATCCAATAGCTTCATAGAGATACTTTTTACTTTTCTGCATAGTTATCCATCCCTGAGCAAATTATTATTGAATGTTTTATAAAAGCAAAATTAATTAACAGTTTGTATAGTTCTCTTGGCTCCTGGAGCGCCAGTAATGACTTCACTTTTTTTTTTTAATAGAACTGTGTCTATTACATACATATTAGACAAGCCTGGACAAAATTGCTTTGCACTTATTACTATTATCACTGCCCGCTATTGAGTTCTTTAGTGACCGCAGAGAAGTTGGATGTTCAGACTCTAACCATCAGAATATGGTTGTCTCTTTGCAGAAGAGCTTATGCTTTCAGCCCATCTCCATCAATTATCAAAGAACCAACAAAAATGAATGATAATCACATTTTGGGAGTTAAATAAAAACAATGGAGGAGACTCCCAGTTCCCAGCGTGGTGAAAACGTGCCCAGGCAGCCCCACACTGGAGCTTCTGGCTGCCATTTACAGGAGGCTTGGGTTGGAGGGAGGTAGGGGAAGGGAGCCCCCCGCCTGCATGGACCTGCCCTGTCTACCCCTGACAGCCCAGGCAGCA
>NW_005842466.1:378599-379904 GCF_000455745.1 Alligator sinensis
TCTGGGGGGGGTGTGGGGGGGGGGGGGGGGGCCCCCTTGCCCCCTAGCCCCCTAGCCCCCTACCCCAGCCTCTTGTCAGCTGCAGGCAGAAGCTGCAGCATGGGGTTGCGTGTCCAGCTTTTTGCTGAGCCAGGAAGTAGAGTCAGGGGAAGGGAGTCCCCTCCCCAACTTGCTGGCTGGGGTCTCCAGGTGGGGGGGGCAAGTCTGCATGGCAGGGGGGGGGGCCCCCCCCCCCCCCCCGTTCCCGGTACAGCAAAAAGCTGGTCAGACAGCCCTGTGCTGCAGCTCCTGGCACTGAATAGCAAATGTCTGATTGATTCCCACTCTGATTTATAGCACTTTAAGTAAAGTGAGAAAGTGCTTCCACCAGGGGCTTTTTGAACATCTGTACTTAGTGCAAATTCCCCAGGAACTCCAGGCATATCATGGTAACTTCCCCAGCACTGCTGCTCCAGGCACCTTAGTGCCTATTCACACAGTCTTGAGCCAAGTAGCAAACATCCAATTACCTAGTACTTTTGAATACCTATTCATCTTCCCTGAGATCTTCTCTAGGATCTCAGCTCCCACCCAGCTTATACAGACAGAGCTGCCAAATTGTGACTAACACCATGTTTCACCCCACCACTATTTGACTATAAGTTACAGCTTGTAGTCATGGAGCTGCAGGAAATCTTTAGTCACAAGCCAAGAGAGTTCAGTTAGCAGATACCAGGAACTTGCTTCTCTCTTACAGATGCAGCAGCTGCTCTGTAGGTTCGTTATGCTCCTCTGATTTTGATACAACTGAGACAAATCCATCAAACTGGAACTGTTCCAAAAATTTAGCCAACCCCAAGAGCAAGGGAGAGACTGGATGTTATGAGTTGGTGGTAAGATTAGGGGACCACAAATGCTCACCCAGTGGTTCTGCAGAGCTGGGTTGTAGCAGTGGCTCTCTTGACGGACCTCCTTGGTACCTGCCACCCACTGAGTCTCACTCTTTCTATAGAGCCCAATGATCTTGACCCAATGTGTGCCTGGTTTCCTCCGTCATTTTCCCTGCCACGGTGCTTCTGGTCTGGCTATACAACTCTTGCCGGGGTGATGCATATAATTTAGTTTGCATATGCATAAATTAAGAATAATGATTCTACTTTTCTAAATAACTATGAGAGTTACAGATGAAAAGCTCTATATAAGAACTAGATGGTAGTAACATTTGTGAAGTACACACTAGTGTGATGAAGGCTATGTAAATATGTAGTTAGGTATTAAGGAACACAAAGACAAGGCAAATTGAATTTTAACTCCCTTTGACTTCAG
>NW_005842466.1:379935-385565 GCF_000455745.1 Alligator sinensis
ATGAAGGTTGGTAGGATAATTTACACAGAGTAAATTATCCTATACTGTATTGAATGGGAAACTGTATTTCATTATCTGTGTTTGGTGGGGAAAAAACAGGCACAGGGAGAATGGCAAAAGCTTTCTAACTCTGGGTTAAAACTATCCCCCCTCATTTCCTCCTTTACTGTTCTGTATTAAATTGTTTCTAAAATGAATCTTACATAGCTGCATACAGGCAAGCTTGGACTCTTGCAACCATCTAGAAACTAAATCTAATGTATACACTTGTCCAATAATTCAGTCTTCCTTGTTGCTCAGAATTTAACAATAGAAGGAGAGGATTGTACACATTCCTTGAACCTTTTTTGTTTTTAATTCAAATAATAGCAAGAACCTTTAATATTAGCTTTGATGCTGTCCTGATAATGAGGTCTCCTATGCAATGTAATCCTCCACAGAAATTATATGAAGGAACTAATTTGTATTAAAAAAATGAAGAATTTCACTTGCCTGTTTTTGGGATTTGGGTTTCATCTGGCTTCATTTGGAAGAGTAGCAATTACATTTTTTAAATTTAGTGTTAATATTAATATTTAAACTTATTATTTAAAGAGTGTAGGGCATCTGTGTGCATGGCATTCAAATAAAACCACAAGTCTGGGGCAATTACTCATTCTAATTTTTAATTTTTGAATTACGACCTTCATCAGACATCAAGGGGCAGATCTTTGGATCCCACTGAACTTAATGGAAGGAGGAGACTGATCCACAGCAGCTAGACAATATGGCTCCTAATTTCTAAATAGGACAGGAAGCTTAAGGTTATGTGATTGTGGGTGCACAAGCAGGTTAACCATCAGTTAAGCTAGGTTTTGAACTTCCAGCATATCAGTGACTAAGTGATAACTGTCATTGTGTTAACTTAGGCAGGCAAGGGTCCTTGAGTACAAGTGATATCTTTTATTAGATCAACTGAATAGTTGGGAAGAAAGTTCTTAGCAAGCTTTTGGGTGCAATCACCTTTCTTCAGGCAAAGGAAGTCACAGCTGTTCTTCCTATGCCTGAAGAAGGGTGATTGTGCCTAAAAGCTTGCTAAGAACTTTCTTCCCAACTATTCAGTTGATCTAATAAAAGATATCACTTCTACTTAAAGAACTTTGTCTACCTATGTCCTTAGACCAACATGGCTACAACCAAAAACCCAGCATTGTATAAACATGTACATTTACCACAAGGTAGCGTGCCCCACTTTCATTAAGGGGATACTACTTTGCCTTTTTTTTCACCAGATAGCTGTGCACACACACAGGCAAAATGCACTATGAACCCAATGCTGGAGTTCTCACTCAATGACTTGAGTAAAGCGCAGGTCTGGACCCTTCTATATATGCTGGTGTCTTGCATTTTTAATTCATGGGTAAGTTCCCTTTGTTGTCAATATATCATACTGTTATTTGGCTACTGTGCATTTGATTTTGTCCTGTTGTGAGAGGTGCACTTAAGATTATTCTTCATTTCTGTGCTGTTCTGAGGAAAGGTGGTTAAGTGTCTTTCACACTCTCTGAGCATCTGGAAGAGTGGCAGTCTAAGGAGCTGTGTTTATCTTTTCGTATCTTCTTAACTTTATAGGTGTGTGTAGAAATGGCATACAACTGTAAATCTCTCAATACCGCTTACTGATTCTTCCTTATCCTTTGCCTCTTCCTGTCTTGGGAAGTTCACAGTTTCCACTCAGTTACCTCTCTCTAAACTTCTTAGAGACAGAGGTTCTTCCCAGGGCAGGAGTCACGTTGTTGAAACAAATCAACGTCCTCCTCATGGGCTCAGACTTTCCTATTACCTCATATATTCAGGGTTGCCCTGACATTCCTATAGCTCCCTTGGAATTTTTGGATACTATTCTATTAGAGTATTGCTATTTTAATGGGTGCTTTGAAAGAGAAATAACTTCTACCATCACAGCATGGTGCCTGCTACTTTGGTATCAGACCAACAGTGACTTTTACCCATTTCAGAGTTGACACATTATTATAAAAGATTTCTTTCTAATTCCCATACCAGCTATGTTACCCTAGTGTTAATGTTAGTATTGCCAAGAATCATTAGAGGTGGGATTTGTTTTCTTTGTCTTGTGGTTTCTACACCATTAAAGTACAGTTCATGATTTCATGCTACTCTAGGATTGAGGAGAAATTTCTTCTGTATAAAGCATATTTGAGAATTTTAGCTTGATCAGTCACCTCCTGAAGAGAGGGCTGTACTGTCTCCATTTGAAAATAACTGGGGTTTTGAATAGTATTGTCATTTGTTTGGTCTTTTTGTTTGTCAGATTAAATAACCAGTCTCTGTCTCTCATAGCCCACAACAGCGGACCCTAAAAAAATAGACCTCATCGTTAGACTTAGGAGATGTCGAATCTCTCAGATAGGTAAGAAGTTTGGCATATGCTATTTCTGCCCTGGAAGTGATAAGTTCAAGTCAGGGCTGACTTATATGAGCATTGGTAGTATGGAGAAGCTTGTGCAAACTTTTGTGTCTGTTTTGTCAACTCATAACTTCATCCAAAAAGCTCCCCAGAAAATTTCCCCTTCCCAGAGATTACAGTCCCTCCTAGTAACCCAAAATTTTAACTGGTGAATAGAGCTGACTAAATTTCTTTTTTAAACCAAAAGTTTTTTTGGAATCAACGTTTTGGATTTGCCAGTTAACCAACAACTTTTCCACATTTAAAATGCACCAGATGATACAAGGAAGGACTTTCCTTCAATTGGCCTGCTGCTTTGGCCTCCTTGCTCTTCTCTTGTACCATGCTGCTAGTTTTCCCTTCTCTAATGCTTCAGGGACAAGCTCTTCTCCTTGCTTTTAAGGCTCTTTATCATTCAATCATGTGAAGGAGAAGACACGGCTGATTTCTTAACCTCTTGTCATCCCTGCCTTCACACAACCAGTGACACTGGGTTTGATTGGCAGACTGTCGAGCCCCACATTTCCCCAGCACTTTTGCTTTATCCTGTGCTTCTGCTGTTGCTTATACCTTGGGAGGACTTGCAATCACTATTCATAAAACCATCCTCACTTTCAGCTCTCCTAAAAACCCAACTGTAACAGGGAACCTATGGCTCCTGTTACTGAGAGAGAGAAAATGAGCCAAACTGTGCTCAGGCACTCGGGAGGAGTGCTAGCTATAAAGTGATAAGCAGCCAGAGCCCTTTTAATGAGAGGTGTCTATTGCTGTGCTAGGCTGGCAGCACAGCACTAGTACAATAGGAGAGTAACCTGGGGAAGCAGCAAGAGAACTAGAGCAGTTCTAGCTCTGCTGCTATAGGCCATCCAGAAGGATGCTGAGTTGAGCATGTTAGATGGCACCTGCAGACTGCCCAGGGAGTTACAAGACCGGAAGGGGGCAGGGCTCTGGGGGCATATAAGCCCAGGCCAGAACCAGAACAAACAGTCTGGCCACGGAGACTGAAGGGAAAGGAGCTCTGCAGGGAGATGCCTGCTGATGATGGATTGAGTGAGATCCTGCTATGCTTACTGAGCCACAAGTAAGAAGCTGAGGCCTGGCAGATGTTTAGAACTACTATGGTTAATGATTGCATTAGAAAGCCAGAAGGCTTAGGACAGTAGTCTCCAACCTTTTAAAGTAGGAGATCACCTTTGGCATTTAAAAGCTACCCAAGATCTACCGTGTGCCACCCCCCTTCCCTCCCTCCTCCCCCCTCCCAGTAGGTAATTCTGTGGGGATGGAAGGGGGAGGGGTGCAGATTGAAGCAGAGGGAGAAAAAATTGTTTGGGGACATGCCTCCCCAGCAGGTAAGTCCCACCTGGCTGGGGCCCCACTTCCCCCTGCTCCTGCCTCTGCAGCACTGTCCCTCACCACAGGGGCCTTGATCTAGCCCCTGCCCCTTCCCTCCCCCATGGACTGACCTTCAGGGCTAGGGTGCACATGTGCATGCACACAGGCACTCAGCCCCCTATACCAGCCTTGGATTGCTTCCAAGAGGCTCTGACATC
Source organism: Alligator sinensis (assembly GCF_000455745.1). Taxonomy (NCBI): domain Eukaryota; kingdom Metazoa; phylum Chordata; order Crocodylia; family Alligatoridae; genus Alligator; species Alligator sinensis. Next base: position 383,932 of record NW_005842466.1, read on the forward strand.
TACTGCAAGAGGCTCCAAGATCTACTGGTAGATCGAGATCCACTGGTTGGTGACCACTGGCTTAGGGGATTAAGTTACAGCCAGTGCATTTAGGCTTTTGGTTTAAGTTAGATCAGTAGTTTGGTAGGACTAGGAAGGAATGAGAGGAGGTCTCAGTGGTGCCTAAGGGCCATGTGGCTTTCTTGAGTCTTGCCAGAGAGCAGGGGCTTGATAGTGGCAAAAGAATAATAGAAGTCTCAGAGAAGCAAAACACTGTTCAACATCTTCATCAGTGACTTGGACGAGGGGGTAAAAAGCACCCTGTTCAAATTTGCTGATGACACTAAGATGTGTGGGAAAGTGGGCACGCTAGAAGGGAGGAATAGGCTGCAATCAGACCTAGACAGGTTACAGGGGTGGGCGGATGAGAACAGGATGGGTTTCAACACTGAGAAATGCAAGGTGCTGCACCTAGGGAGGAAGAACCAGCAGCATACCTACAGGTGGGGAACTCCTTTCTCATCAGTGCAGAGGCAGAAAAGGATCTTGGAATCATTATTGATGCCAAAATGAACATGGGCCAACAGTGTGGGGATGCGGTCAGGAAGGCCAACTGCACCTTGTCGTGCATCCACAGATGCATCTTGAGCAGGTCTAAGGAGGTGGTCCTCCCCCTCTATGCGACACTGGTCAGGCCGCAGTTGGAGTACTGCGTCCAGTTCTGGGTGATGCACTTCAGGAGGGATGTGGACAACTTGGAGTGGGTCCAGAGGAGGGCCACTCACATGATCAGGGGTCAGCAGGGCAGGCCCTATGGGGAGAGGCTAAGGGACCTGAACCTGTTCAGCCTCCACAAGAGAAGGCTGAGAGGGGCTCTAGTGGCCTGTTACAAACTAGTCAGAGGGGACCAGCAGGCATTGGGGTGTTCCCCCGAGCACTACCAGGAGTGACAAGAAATAACGGTCACAAGCTAGCAGAGGGTAGATTCAGACTAGACATCAGGAAGTGCTACTTCACAGTCAGGGCAGCTAGGACCTGGAACCAACTTCCAAGCAAAGTGGTGCTGGCTCCTACCCTGGGGGTTTTTAAGAGGAGGTTTGATGAACACCTTGCTGGGGTCATTTGACCCCAGTACTTTTTCCTGCCATAGCAGGGGGTCGGACTTGATGATCTGCTCAGGTTCCTTCTGACCCTACAAACTATGAAACTAAGGGTCGAGGACCCATATCTTATGAGGGGCAGAAACAGGGCCAGGGGCCCAAAGCTGAGAGAAGGGTGGAGTTTGGGGCCATAGAGCCCACACCCCAGGCAGGGGAGAAATAAGAGCCCAAAAGGGTAAGACAAGGGATAGAGCCAGAGAAGCTAGACACAGAGTAGTATATCTAGGCAAAAGAGACCAGCAAGAGCAGTTGGGGTGGAAGGTGGGACGGTCGAGGCTCCAACAAGGGAGTAGAGGCCTAAGGTGGCCTCACAGTGTTGGACAAGGTGCCCACCTAAGTGATGATGTCTGGAAACACCTGTGAGGGGTGATCATGGCTGAAGGGAAGGTTCAGAGGCCATGATTAACCTATTAGGCAATGGGTGCCTTTGGGGCATGTGTAGGTCAAGAGTGTCCCTTCTAGTGGGGAAGAGTGATTGGAAACTGTGGGGTCCAA
>NW_005842466.1:385575-433785 GCF_000455745.1 Alligator sinensis
ACAAGTTATGGCATGCTCTAACACCCTTGGGCAGTCTTCCTTTCAAAACTTTAATAGTAAGATCAAGGTGTGGCAGGAGAGAGCAAGGGAAGGGTACCTTAGTGGAGTGCAGGAGTAGAATTGCCATGAAGAGGGTGTGATGGCCACCCCTGAGCACCAGTCCTGTTCCAATACCTTTACCATGTTCCTTTGCAGTCCCTTCTATCTGACAATGCTAAGGCAGCAACTGAGATCCCCAACTATGTATTTGTTGGCTAATTATACTTGCCTCTCCTCGTCTGTCAACTTACTGCCCATTTGTCTATTCTTTTTTCTTTGCTAAGTCATGTAAACTTCCAGAAACCTAGACCTCAAATAGAGCTTATTGGAAAATAGAGGGCTATCTATTAGGGCTGTGTGAAATTTCACCAACAGTTTTGTTTCGACACTGTTTTGACCCGTTTCAAGGTTGAAACAGCAAAATCAAAATGGAACAGATATGGTTGAAACAGCCGCAAAACAAAACAAGGCAAGTGGTGAGGCCACAAAGCTTGCTAAGTTTCAAGGAGATTGGCTTGACCTTCCCCATTATATCCTATGGGTGAAACGTCGAAATGGCAAAACATTTCAATGGAACGGAGTGGAACAGCTGTTTTGACTCAATACAAAAGTCGAATAGAAACACTGTTCTGTTGTAATGTGGAAAAGCTGGTCGAAATGGAACACTTCTGTTTCGCACAGCCCTACTACCTATTGCTGAACTTAAAAATAGAAAAAAGCTGGTGTTCATCTAAATAGTCCAAGGGAAATAGTTGGTATTTTTTTGTTTATTTTGAATGGTTATTTTACTATTTTTGTTTTTTACCACGCCACTTTGAGTAAAAAAAAAAGCGTTCCATCTAAATTTCAATTTTGCTGATTTTTCGATTGGGATTTCTGAGTTGTGTGTGTGCATGAATATTAATTGCTAGCCACCTAGAAACCCAACCCTTCTTAGTATCTTATTAGTAATGATAATGATGGATGGAAAAAAAACAGTAATTTTGTAAATCACTGGATTTTTTTTAATGTAAACATTCTACATCTGTACCTACATAAATCTCTCTCCAGCAGGTAAGCAAAGTGACAGATGCATCACTCTTCAGAAGAAGCTTAGACGGCTCTGTAAATTGAAGTTTCTCTCTGTACGAAAGACTTTTTTTCTTATTTAAGACTCGGAGAGGTTGTTTATTGCTGTGCTGTAGCATTGTGCGTCTGTCCTCTCCTCGGTAAAGTACATAAAGGACTCCCTGTACTCTGATTCTCTGGTCAGACCCTTTCATCTTTTGCCTCCTCCCAGTCTCTCCCCCCCAAAGTCCTTACCATACAACTAAGGGTAACTTAGAGGGAACAGAAGCTTCACCTTTCTTTGAAAGGCAAAGATGATAGATAGCAGGCAGGAGGGGATGGATGGAAGCTTGCTTTGATGTCATGAACTCTGCCATCAGCAGATGTGACGAGTGAGGAGGGGAGAGTCAGACATAACAAGAGATCAAATGCTTGGCTTGCACGGCCTCCCACTGCACGTGCAAACAAACTATAAACCTATGGTAAAATGCTACCTGAAGGAAAAGCCAAGCCAATAATAAAAAGATATTGCCCATAATGAAAGGGAAGCTGAAGGGCACAGCAGCAGCTCACTTTATACATATACTTAACACTGCTGGAAATAAGCATTAGAACTAATTGCTTTTAAACCTACCTTTACCATGTACACAGTAAAACCGGGAGATTTCAGGTTTGCAGAACGTGTCATCCTTTGCCAGAGATTTAACACCATCTCTCCATAATTAAGACCAGACATTGGATCCCCTCTAAAAATAGATATTTTAAGCAAATTCTGCTCCCCTGGGGTATGTGTAGAAGTTTGCTGCTCCTGGTCTACAATCATGTGGCATACTTTAAGCCGCGTGATTGTAGATTGGAAGCTGTATGTGTAGACGTTTGTTGGTTCTAGAAACAATGCCAGGAACCTGGTGTAAGTAATTTGGGGTGTGGGGGGGGGCCTAGCAGGTCTGTAGGAGGGGGTGGGTTTGGTGGGATTGGGGCAGGCTGGTGGGTCTTGGGTCAGGGTAGAGGGCTTGGTGAGTCTGCAGGGCGGTATTGTCCATCCATGGGTGGGGAGCTGAAAATAGCCCAATCAGGGTTGAGGGTGGGGGTAGAAGAGCTCAGCCCTGGGGCTGAGGTGAATAGCTGAGGTTTCCCAGGCCCTAGGCTTCACTCCAGATATGTCCAGGTGTTCAGCAGATCAGGCTAAGCTGCTCCCAATCTAAGTTCACCTCCCCAAGTAAATTAATTTGGATTCAGCCCACCATTTTTTTCGGTGCCTAATTTAACCTCCCTGAACATCTGCATATATTAGACTTAGCTTGATCTAATCCCAGTTAGGTTGATCTAACTGTAAGGTCTGCACATACCCCTAGGGTACAGCACTGTTGCTTATATAGCACTCTTTTGCATGTAGCAAATTCAGTTTTCCAACCATCTGTAAAGAAAGGCTGTCTTTTACTATTTGTGTAAAGCCCCAAGCTTGTGAGGCCAAATCTTTGTTGAGGACACTAGGAACTACTACAGTGCAAATAATGGCAAATGTATCCACTGCATGACACTAAGCCTTAAAAAGGTGCAGTTCCTGCCCAAAAAACAACAAACTGAATTAATACTAGAAGTCTCTGAATGACTAGCTATTTGCTGATCATAGCCGTGTCTGTTTCCTTGGTTTGTTTTATTTATTTTTGTTTTTTTCATTTGTGAACTAGTTTCTTCCCTTGGGAAGAGGTGAGAGACCTTCACATAACAGATATTAGTCCTGCCCTTTAGTGCACTACTGGAAGATGTCCACGTTACGGTGATGTAGACCTGATAAATATCAATTTAGACTAAAATTGCCTGAATTGTTTGTTAGTTGCAAGTAGTACTAATCCTAATAATTAAAAACTTAAGTAGCAGCACAGAGGTGATAAAAAAAAAATCTGATTCAACAGGGTTGAAATTTTTCATAGGAATGCTGCTCTGGGATCCCATACCTGGTTACTGGGAAGCAGAGGATCCCAGGGGGCTGAAAAGTCCTCCCAGTATAGGGTGACAAGCCTGGGAGACAGAGAAATCATTGCGCTAGCCTATTGCCTGCACTACCATGCTTTCCAGGGACCAGCTGCCCAGCTGACACAATTTCAGAATTAAATGGCTTTCAAACTTATGTATAGAAATTTGTTTTTCAGGACACTGAATGGTATAAAATTTTGCTTCCATGCATGTCCTAAAAGAGTGAGATTCAGCTGCACGCGGAGGGACCTCACAGGGATTATGTATCATTTCAGCCTCCCTCTAGCCGTATTTCAAGGGGTGAATTAAGAATAAAGTAGCATGCAGTGCTGATCTTCTATATCTTGCCCAGCTCTGGTTAATAAGCTAGAGTGCTGATAACAAATGGTAGGGGTGGAAGGAAGCGGACATAGAGCAGAAGCAAAAAGCTTATGTAGCTAGTTGCTTTGATAGATAATGGACATCATTTCAATGGGAATTATACATGAGGAGTTGCAGCAGAATTTGTAATAAAGATCCACTGTGCAGAATAGGTATTTGAAGTTACAACTACTAATCCAAAACTGATTTCAGTGCTGCTTGAAATTCAATAATGTTAATGTTGACTGTAATATATGGGAACATTAGGAAATGGAAAATTTGCACTATATTTCTGTTCTAATAGCACCAGGAATGAATGAGTCTGAAAGTATGAGTGTAAAAGCCTTGGCTAACTAGTCTTCATGCTGTATGTGAAAAGCACTATATGTCAGGAGCAGAAGTTACAAATGTGTAATCATGACATGCTGACAAACTGAAATGCCAAAATGACACCATTATAGATAGTTTCCTTTTAAAACAGGTGTTATACTTTTCTGTAAACCTGATGATAGTTTGCTAATATTAAGATGACTGTTAGGAATTGAAGGGCAAATATGAATCTGATGAGATTGAATAAGGACAAGTGCAAGGTCCTGCACTTGGGACACAACAATCCTATGCACTGGTTCAGGCTGGGGGCCAACTGGCTAGGCAGCAACTCTGCAGAGAAGGACCTGGGGGGTCCAGTGGACAAACTGAATATGAGCCAGCAGCGTGCCCTTGTTGCAAAGAAGGCTAATGGCATACTGAGCTACATTAGTAGGAGGGAAGTGAATATTCACTTCTATTCAGCAGTGGTGAGACCAAATCTGGAGTACTGTGTCCAGTTTTGCCCCCCCCCCCGCCCCCTCCCCAGAAAGGATGTAGACAAATTGGAGAAAGTCCATTGGAAGTCAACAAAATTGGTTCGGGGGCTGGGGCACATGACGTATGAGGAGATTTTGAGGGAATTGTGCTTATTTCATCTGCAGAAGAGAAGGATGAGAGGTAGGGACCTGCCAAATTCAAGGCAAAGTGTGGTGCACAGCAGATCCTTTAATTGTGCAGGTTCCCCCATGCACTCCTCCACCGCTGATTGGTGCAGGGGCTATGCTTGCAGCTCACTCTTGATTAGTGGGGAGGCAAATACGGTAGTTTTATATATGGTGCTGTTTTTGCCTCCCACCGCTGATTGGCTGAGGACCCCAAGCAGTCCCAATGCTTGTAGCTGCCGGCATGGAGGCAAAAACCACACCGTGTTTAAAACTGTTTTTTTTGCCGGTCAGGAGGGAGCAATGAGACCCCCTCTGCCAATCAATGGCGGGAGGAGGGGCACATGGGGGAGCATAAAGGATTAAAGGAGCTGCCATGCACCCCACTTCAATAGGCTCAAGTTGCAACAAGGGAAGTTTAGGTTAGAGATGAGGAGAAACTTTCTCACTAGGAGGGTAGTAAAGCACTGGAGTATGTTACCTAGAGAGGTGGTGGAATCTCCATCCTTGGAGGTTTTTAAGACTCTGCTAGACAAAGCCTTAGCTGGAATGATATAGCTGGGGGCTGGTCCTGCTGTGAGCAGGGTGTTGTACTAGGTGACCTTCTGAGGTGCCTTCCAACCCTGATTTTTCTATGAATCTATGGTTCTTTTACTCATACAAATATATTTCGGTTTTGAAAACAACTCATTCTGGAAGAAGGTACACAGCTTTTTGTGCTATTCTAGCTCATGCTCCCGAAACAGATTGTAGGAGATATGCCCATGGCTAAATTTTCAGAATTTTGTATCTGCTCCAGTGTGTTTCACTAGTAAATTTGTAAAGGGCTGGTCTAATGCTGTACTTCAGATGGGCTGCTAATCTCATGTCAGAGCCCTCAATCAATTTCAAAGTTTTTGATGCATGAATCAAATACTGGCATACATCTACCAATGCATCTCAAGCAAGACTAAGGTGGTCATCCTCCTGCTCTACTCGGCCTTGGTGAGACCACAGCTGGAGTACTGCATCCAGTTCTGGGCGCTGCACTTCAGGAAGGATGTGCAGAAGCTTGAGAGAGTCCAAAGGAGGGCCATATGCATGATTAGAGGCCTAGAGACCAGGTCATATGAGGAGAGGCTGAAATACATGGGACTGCTCAGCCTGGAGAAAAGAAGAAGAAAAGAGGGGACTTGGTAGCAGCCTATAAGTATATAAGGGATATACATCAGGGCCTGGGAGAGCATCTGTTCATCAAGGCACCTCAAGGGAAGACAAGAAACAATGGACACAAACTTATCAAAGATCTCTTCAGATTGGACATAAGGAAAAACTTTTGTATGATTTGAGTGCCTAAGGTACTCAAATCTTTATCAGCGATTTGGACGACGGGGTGAAAAGCAACAGCAATCAGGGATTTGGACGATGGGGTGAAAAGCAACCTGTTCAAATTTGCTGATGATACCAAAATTTGGGGTGAAGTGGGTATGTTAGCAGGGAGAGAGAGACTACAGAAAGACCTGGATAGGTTGCAGGGGTGGGCTAACAAAAACAGGATGCATTTCAATACTGACAAGTGCAGGGTGCTGCACTTGGGCAGTAGTAACCAGCAGCACACTTATAAGATGGGAAACTACCTTCTTGAGAGCACAGAGGCAGAAAGGGATCTTGGAGTCATCGTTGACTCCAAGATGAACACGGGCCGACAATGCGAGGTCACAGTCGGCAGGCTAACGGTCAGCTAACCGAACCTTATTGTGCATCCACAGGTGCATCTCAAGTAAGGCCAAGGAGGTGATCCTCCCCCTCTACGCGACACTGGTCAGGCCACAGCTGGAGTACTGTGTCCAGTTCTGGGCACCCCACTTCAAGAGGGATGTAGACAACATTGAGAGGGTCCGGAGGAGGGCCACCTGCATGATCCGGGGACAGCAGGGCAAACCCTACAATGAGAGGCTACGGGACCTGAACCTGTTCAGCCTTCACAAGAGAAGGCTGAGGGGGGACCTGGTGACTGTCTATAAACTCACTAGGGGGGATCAGAAGGGTTTGGGGGAGACCTTGTTTCCCCTAGAGCCCCCCAGGATAACAAGGAATAACGGCCACAAATTGTTGGAAAGTAGGTTTAGATTAGACATCCATAGGAACTACTTCACAGTTAGGGAGGCTAGGATCTGGAACCAACTTCCAAGGGAGGTGGTGCTGGCTCTTACCCTGGGGGTCTTTAAGAAGCGGCTTGATGCCTACCTGGCTGGGGTCATTTGAGCCCAGTTTTCTTCCTGCCCAGGCAGGGGGTCGGACCTGAAGATCTACAAGGTCCCTTCTGACCCGACTTCTATGATTCTATGAAGGTCTGGAACAGATTCCCCCCAGAGGTGGTACAGTCACCCACCCTGGAGATCTTAAAAAAAATATCTTGATGTGCACCTTGCTGGGGGCAGATGACCCCAGCAGTCTTTCCTGCCCAAGTGCAGGAGTGGCTGGACTCGATGATCTTGTGAGATCCCTCCCAGCCCCTAACATCTGTGAATCTTTTCTCTTTCTGTCATCCTTATTGCTCACTTGCTATTTGCCATTTTTGATTTACCCGTTCAGTTCTTTTTCTTGGTCTGATTTAATGCTTTTATCTCTTTTTCTGACATGGGCTAATGTCACACCTAGTTCGTCCCTTTCATGTATGATACTTAGAACAGGCTCAGTACTCCTTACTTTCTATTTTCTTCGTAGCATTGCATTCAAGTTACTCCCTGAACTTCCTTGTTCTATCTAGCCACATCACTGTTTTCCCCAGTGCTTCCAGCATTAGTTGTTAGGGCTGAGCATGGAGCTGAGTTTGCAAATTATGTGCAGAGAGGAAAATTCCATGTCGACAAACAAACGCTTTACTGGTACCTAAATTCTTGTGTTAACAAGAATAAGTGGGACCAAAATCAAGGCAGTGGACTTTTGTCTGCATCTTTTAGGAACAACTTGCTAGTTCAAAGGCAGATCAGATGGATTATTATGGTGCTGTATGCCTGGCATTTATTCCTGTTCATTACTTTGAAGGGGAAAACACATATTGGTTCAGATATGTTGAGTCTGCTCTAATTCCAGGACGTTCATTGGTTCCATAGCAGAAGAGCTCTAATGTTGGAAACAGGCACACATCCAGAGGGGTGCAGTGGTGCAGAAGTAGCCCCTTTCAGTCGACCACACCATGGGAGCAGCAGCTAGGGGCTTTTTTAAAGTCCCCAAATCAAGTGCCCTCCTTTTACCTACATACTCAGCAACACATTCCCTCCTGTCCCTTTCCTTCCCTGACCCACCACTGCTGCTGTCTCAGGTTGACCTGTGGGTGGGCAGCTCCAAAGCTACTCATGCCTCCTCCAGTTGGGACAGCGGCAGCAGCAGACAGATCTCTTCTCCCTGCACAGTCCCCTTGGTGTTCCCTGTCACCTGGGAAGAGGAGGAGCTGCTGCCACTGCTATCTCTGGCTAATTCTGGCTCCATGTGCAGCCTGGATGGAGCAGGAGAGGGGCAGCTCTGGAGCCCCTGTCCCCAGGTCAGCTGGGGACAGCAGCAGTAGCAGGCAGAGGAGGTGGGGAATGGAAGTGGAGGGGAGAGAATGTGCCACTGAGCACAATGGGTTTCTTTAGTCTGTCAGCTCCTTGGAACAGGAACTTCACTTCTCTGTTCAGAAAGAGTTAAGGAGATGGCTGATAATATTGGAAGCAAAAAAACCCCCAACATAGTTGGGTTTCAAATTCCAAACTCATCTAATTTGGGTTGATTTGTCACAACCTATTGTTGATATTGCTTAAATGAAGAGAGCAGACTTTTTTCCCCCCCTAAAATCACCTGCTAGTTTCCCTCTGTTCTGAAGGAGTGGAGAAAACTTTAGCTCTGAGTGGGTTCAGACAAAGCCTTTTATTTTTAACTATTTATTTAAGTGTTTCCGTGTTCTGGTATCCAGGGTGTAGACATAATAAGTTCGGAAATTGCATGTTGGCTATCCAGCAGCTTAAGTTCACAGGGTGAGGGAGGCAAGATGAATCTGTCCTTATCTAAATATAAGTTAAAAAAGCAGATGGGAGAGGATCTCTCCTCCTATAAAGACATGAACCAAACTGATAACATCATTTTGAAGCTGTTTCCACCATCATTTCTCAGCTAAAATACTACATTTTTAATATCCATACCCCAATGTGCTTGCAACGATAGTGCCAAGATTAGATCAAGCATTGCCTTTGTCAGTTTTCCATGCATACTTGCTGAGTTGCATAAAAACTGCATTTAAAGGGGGAAAATCCTTGCAAAGCTCTTGACTAGTATATAACTTACTGGGCTTAGGGCTTTACAAAGTGCCACAGAAGTACCAATGGTGCCTGGGGCTCCTAGCCCTAAGTCAGGAGAAGGGTTGGCTGACCCCAGGCATTTTCATAAATGCTTATCTTTTATGTCTCTCCTCTGTCAAAACTTACCAGCAACTTCTGCTTTTCCACTTTAGATAATTCAGGAAATTGTTTTCTTTGGTACACACTGGCAGCTGATTGTTATATAACTTGGATTTACACATGAAAAGCAGTATTGCCACCATCTTTATCACCGTCATTTAGTAGTCCATCATTTCCAGTAGTCTGGAAAACTGGTGACAGAGTAGAGCTGAAGTGCCAACTGAAGCCAGTGTCCAAAACTTAAATGACCCTGAACTAAATGTTTTAGGGCCACATCCCTCCTCAGTGAACCTGTCATAAATTACCAGGATGATTGTATTCCACAATGAAGATGGTCATATATTGATAGATGCCTTCCAGCTAGAAGAGGGTCATGGGTGGCTACCCCCATTTCCCTTTCCACAGCTAGTCTTGTATAGGGAAGTAGCATATTCTCTATTTGTCTGTGGCCCTCCCACTGACATCATGCAATCTATGCTTTTAGATCACATTATGTTAGCATGCAGAATCCCTTTCTGTCCCTCTTCTGAGCATTCTTGCATTTTATAAGCCTGATGAAATGTCCTGCAATCCCTCTGAATGCTGTGGTATTTTAAAAGCAAAGTAGCTGACCCAGTAGAACATTTATTGTGTGCTGTTGCAGCGTAGAGGCCTGTATTTGAGGAGGTGATCCAACAAGGGAGGCCATGTAATGCTGCTCCTCACATGCTCCCAGAAACTCTAGCTCACAGTTTTGCAGCAGAAAAGGGAGAGAGTATGCGGTGTAAAAGATTTTAGGCTCATGTGTATCCAAAGATATCGATGTATCCTCAAGGCTTTTTCTCAGAATTCAAACAATCTGAACAGATATCTTTTAGAATCATAGAAAATTAGGGCTGGAAGGGAAGGCAGTCCAACCTCCTGCTCAAAGTAAGACCATCCCCAGCTAGATCATTCCAGCCAGGTCTTAAAAACCTCCAAGAATGGCGATTCCACCACCTGTCTAGGTAACCCATTCCAGTGCTTTACCACCCTCCTAGTGAGAGAGTGTTTCCTAATATTCAACCTAAACTCCCCTTGTTGCAACATGAGGCTGTTGCTCCTTGTTGTGTCATCTGCCACCTGAGAACAGTCTAGCTTCATCCTCTTTGTAACCCCCTTCAGGTAGTTAAAGGCTGCTATCAAATCCCCCTTCAGTCTTCTCTTCTGCAGACTACATAAGCCTCAGCTGCTCCTCACAAGTAACATGCCCCAGACTTTTGGGCAAATAAATAGCTATGCCTCATCCTGCCATGCCCAGATCCTAAAAACATATACGAGTTATTGGTGCATTTCCTGAGAGTACAAGCAGACGAGGATTTTGACTTCTGTTTTGTTATGTGCATAGTTAGTGTTGAATGTACCAGAAAGAGCAGGAACTTAGCAAACATGGGAAATGGCAGGAGCATCAGTCTATAACAGACAGTGTTGAAACAGTAACTGCCTTTCAGCTCAATGAGGCGTTTTCCATTGCCTTTAAAGAGGACTGGGTCTTGAACTAAGCTTCTGTGTATCCAGGCATTTTACCTTGTACTCATCAGTGCAGTATACGAGTACCTATGAAATATCTATTTCTGTGATATAGTCAACAAAAGGCAACCTGTGACCCATCTCTGTATTTGAAATCTACTATTTAGCGACTCTTACCTATAAAATACCAGCAATCTGCAACAGATTTTGGGAGCTCTTTTCACCAAATCGGAACAGCTGATAAGCCCAGCGTGTTGCACTGAAAACAAAAAAAACCCACAGATATGTAAATCCATTCTTTGCATAAAAGGCCATAAGGTATCCACTCGAACATGGCGTTTTGAGAGCAAACTGTGACCTGAAAGAAATGGAAGTGAAGTACTCCAAAAATTTCAGAGGGTTTCTGTTGCTAAGGAAACCTTTTAACTGAATGTTATGGGAAAGGCTGCCTTTATATAGTCTTTCTCTTAGCTGCCAGATCTTCCTAAAGAGGAACAGAAGCCATTTTAAAGGGTTTTAAAATTTTTTTTTGGTGGTTGTTTTTTGAAACAGAGCCCCATGTTTTTTCTTTTATACAAACAACAGATAAGATTCAAAGCTGCCTTAAGCATAGCATTGTGGAAAACAGTGCTAACAGATGACGGTAAGGCAATTTGGGACCGAGTGTACAAAGTAAGTACTCCAACTATGAAATGATAAAATTAGCACCCTTGTAGCCAGATGCTTGAAATATTAGGACTGCTAAACCGAGGTCATAACCTCTGTTCTGACTGTGGCATTGACCCATGTGAGGACAACACAGAGGCCTTTCCTGTGCCATGCAAGACCGCCCAGGTGTAATGCAGGCTAACAAATGAGCTCCGTGTTCCCCTCTAGCATGGAGATGCATTTCAGAAGAAAGTGAACTTTCATTCATGCCATGTTGAGTCGACCCAAAACGATCGTTTTCAGACTGAAATGGGAAAATGAAGAAAAGTATTATGGATCGAACAAAGCATTTAAGTTTTAGATTTTTACACTTGTCTCATATACATACTCAGAGAAGGAGCTCATATCTTCTAATCTGTCTTCTTGCATGACACTCTTGTTCTTGCCTCATAAACTTTTATATCTTGTGAGAGGGCAAGAGCACTTAAACATATGATCATTTTGCCCACTATTAAAATATCCATGTCTAGCAGAGAAAGCAGAGCTTCATTCTAAGGTACCTCAACACTATACAACTCTTCAGCAGGCTAAATAAATAATAGATTGGAAACTAATTGGGAATTTTAAGGAAAAGCAATGCCCATTCAAATTAAAAATTAAGCCGAGCAGGTTGAGATAACAGTCCTACTCAAAACTGTCAGAGTTCAAATAACTACAAACAAAACCTGTTTTTACATTTCTTTTAAAACATGACACCTTCACTAGCACGCCATCTCCTTGCACTCCACCCTTACATTTTGCATGATGTTGTGATATTGTTATTATCTTGGCCAACAAATTACGTGTTAAAGGTCTGTTCAGAGTTAAACAAATGAGGAGCATAAAAACCAATCATGATGAATGTATATGGAGCAATTGTTGGACTATGAATGTGAAAATCAAATTGTATTCTCTCTATTTATATATAGTAAGGATTTTTAAGGAGACAGAACAATAACAAATCATGGTAAAGCGGTTTTATTGTGCGTCTATGAATGGAAAGATAATGTTTTGAAATATTCATGGAAAAAATGAACTCAGCATGTTACTTGTCTTGACTAGAGCTTGGGTAGGTGGCAATCAGACTACAAATGTGAAAGACCTTGCCTTTGCTTCTCAGTGAATCCTTTACCTGTCACTTTAGGGTCTAATCCCTTCTCAGATGATTTAGATGCATGTGGCAGGTCTCTTATATACTTTCTCCCCTCTTCTCTCTTCTGTGATAAACGGAAGGTCTTCTTGAACTGTACAAATTGGATTTTTTCTCCTTCTTTCTATGCACCCCCCATCATTTATTTCTAGTTATAGTAGGAAGGCTTTATGGAAAGGTTAATACTTGCTGTGATTGGGGTTATACTCCTAGTAAGTCCAGTATCCTATAGTTGTTCCGTGGCCTTGGCTTACTTGAAAATCTCTCGTCTCTGCTCTCAGCGTGACTCAACTATGGGAGCTGAATTCTGCAGAAGGACTGTACCTATCCTTCTGAATTATAAATGGAGATGGACTACAGGAACAGTCTAGTCATTTCCTTTGGAAGGTCTTCAAGATCCAAAGCCTCAAAATGACTTAATTAGTCAGACTCTCCAGGGCTGGCAATAGTCCAAAACCAAGCATCATTGTGGCAATAAGCAATCGCAACATAGATTCATAGATGTTAGGGTTGGAAGGGACATCAGCAGATCATTGAGTACGACCCCCAGCCCTGGGCAGGAAAGAGCACTGGGGTCAGACAGCCCCAGGCAGGTACATGTTTTAAGACCCCCAAGGTAGGGGAGAGCACCACCTCCCTTGGAAGCCCATTCCAGATTGTGGTAACCCTTACCGTAAAGAACTTCTTCCTGATGTCATGAGGCAACCCAAGATGATTCTTGGTTTTGGACTGTTGCTTTGGACTGGCTTGGCTGTGGTACTGTAGAGAAGGACTTGGGGATTATGGTGGACCATAAACTGAATATGAGACAACAGTGTGCTCTTTTTGCAAAAAAAACCAAACAAAAAACCCCAACAGCATCCTGGGTTGTATTTACAGGAATGTCACTTGTAAATCAAGGAAAGTGATCTTTTACTCTGTTCAGGACTGGTGAGGCCTCACCTGGAGGACTGTGTCCAGTTTGGGGCCCCACACTTCAAGGAAGATGTGGATAGTTTGGAAAGAATGCAGTCCAGTCCAGCAAAAATGATTAGGGGCCTGGGAGGCGAGACTTATGAGGAAGGGTTGAAAGAACCAGGGTTATTTAGCCTGGAGTACAAAAGACGGGGTTTGGTTGGGGTGGGGTGGGGGAGGCTTGATAAGTCTTCAAATACCTGAAGGGTAATTATAGAGAGGACAGAGATGGGCGTTTCTCTGTGGCTGTAGGGTACAGGACCAGAAAAAACAGCATTAAAATGCAGCATGGGAAATTTAGGTTGGAAATTAGGAGGAACTTTCTGACTATGAGTGTTCAGGCAGAAGTTGTGGTTTCTCCATGCTTGGAAACCTTCACAAGCAGGTTAGACAGACACTTGGCTGGGTTGGTTTAGTCAGGGATGATCCGTTGAACTAGATGATCTTGTGAGGTTCTTTCTAGCCTTACTTTCCTATGATCCTATGGGTTTTTTCCAGCTAAGTAATGATCCCAGGCTACAGAAATTACTGTGCTAAACTTACAATCAAGCTTAGATCCTATGTTTTTTTTTCAGCTATCATTTCAAAACAAAGTGGAGAGGAGCTCAAGTCCATGGACTGGGCTGGCGCACTCCACAGCATTGTATTGTATTTTGTTAGGTATTGTAAGCTTATTGCAAAGCACAATGCCCAGCTGGCTGTGTTGCAAACCAAGGATACTCTGCATCATTAAGTTTCCTCCAAATTTTAAATACATGCATTTTCATTTATTTAAACTGCCTACGTAACACCCTGGGATTCTCACATTAACATCTGTCATGTCCAGTGCTAGTAATATGTATTGCTAATAGCCTGGATCAAACAATCAATGCTACTAAGTCAAAATCATCCAGAGATCCAAATTCACTGTGGCTGCAACAGAAGTGGGAGGTAAAAGTGGTGAGGAGATTAATGAGATGGCTTATTTAGTAGCCTAGAACTACAATGACTTTCCTCAGACTATCATCTATCATCTCTGTCGCCTTGGGCAAAGAAGATGCTATACGCTTACTGGTAAGTTTAGCACATGTCTATGTTCTGTAATCTCTGTAGCCTGGGATCATTACTTATTTCATTAATTTATGGTGTCTAAAAGTAAAAATAAAAAATTTAACTTTATTTTTGGCAGTGGAGTGTCCCGCTGTGGCACTCAAATGTCAGCTACCAAGTTGTGCTGTCGCTTTGTTCATCATTACATCGGACTTGGCAAGAACAAAGGATTCAGCATTTTCTCCCAGTTCTCATTTATTATTCTATAACTTTCTGACTAGCTTCAAAATCTGTTATTCTCTGTTGAATCTTTCCTCCAAGAGGAAGAATATCACCTGATCTTTGCTGACCGCTATCTACCTTATTCTCACTTCCTGGTTTTGTTTTTTTTAATCCCATGCCAGTTGAAAATGTGCAAAGCAGGGTTTATATTAACCATTAATATTCAGAGTCTGAGATACTCTAGTAACTTTAACCCCATCTTCTTTGCAAATGGAAAGCAGGCTGCAGGACTGTTTCTAGCTGAAGATGATTTTTCCCAGAGAGAGCCTAATGCAGTTGTCTGTTTTGCATCTCAGTTCTGTGTATTCAGGTAGCGCAATTTGTGAAATGTGAAAAAGTAAATAGAATAAAGGAGAGCAGTATGGTCTAGTGCATAAAGCATTAGGCTGGCAATCAGGAGACCTATATCTAATCCTAGCTATATCAGTAATCTGTTACGGGAGCAGGCAATTACGAGGCTCCATGCATTTACGGTACTGCAGCAGTCTAGTCTTGAACCCCTTGTCTGATTTTGACTTAGTTTTTATTAAAGAAGAATTCCCTTGGATTCTAGTAGATGACTGAGTCAAGGCTAAAGGAGTTTATTCCTTAGTTATTACAATTTTAGACTTTTTATTAAAATACTGCATCAAACCCATAGACCTTTATTAAACCAAAATGAATCTTTGTTTTTGAGAGGCCTTAAATTAATTCTTCTGCCCAAAGAACATATATATGCTAGTTAAATAAGGTTCTGATGTTATTTTATATGCTGGGACCTATGATTTGTCCAGATGGGAAAAGTAAATGTAATTTTATAACTGAATATAACATGATATGATCATATTTTTTGCAAGACATGACTGGGCTTAGACTTGCATTGAGAGAGGCCTCTTGGACAGGGTGACAGGTTAAAAAAAATACAGATATAAAACATTTCACTCCATCTAATGAATTAATTTCACTTTTACTGACTGTGCTTTACAGGGCTTTTGGCCAACAATGAGGATAGGCTATTTCTTTCAGAGCGTATTTTCTTCAGGTTTCTAATAATGATAAATTGTCCTCCTATCTACTGTCTTACAATGTCTGGTCTTTCCTTGTTTATGTAGCTTTAATAATATTTATATATATATATATATATATACATACACACACACACTGTGATCTATTTCGGTTCTTCTAGGCATTCACATAAAGGCGTTATAAGATCTAATGTGCAATCCACACGTGCATGGCAGTAGGCATGATTGCAGGATCCAGCATCAGATCCTATCACACCTTATTTCCGGTGTTCAGAGAGCCCAGGATCATGACCCCAGGCTCCCCCTGCAGAGACTCCAGCTGTGCTCGTGGGAGGCACATCAGCTGATAAGACTCCCATCTGCGGCAGTGCCCCACTGGCTGCCAGAGATGGGAGCCCTCTTAGTTGATGAGACTCCCATCAGATGAATTGTCCATCTGCAGCAGCCCATGGGGTGCTGAGTGGATCAGAGCCCCGACAGCTGACAGGGCTCCCAGCTGTGGGGGCATAGCTATGATACATGTGCAAATTAAAGCTGGATAGAAACCAGCTATAAGATTAGTACATATTTCTATTTCTACGTTTATAGTTGGATGGACCTTTTAATGGTGCGATAGTTAATTTCCCTGTGTAGCTGGTCTAAATTAACTGTGCAATTAACGAGGTAATTGTGTAATATATGTAACATATAGAGGGGGCCTTCATGTACAGCAGGATGAAAATGAGGAGCGATTGGATTTCTAAATGAAAGTTCCAGAGAGGAATGCAAAAAATGGTTTGGCAAACATTAAAACAGTTCTCTGGTCTATTTCTAAGGACTAAACTGAGTCTTTGAAAGACATTTAAAATATTGGGCCCTATAAGGGAGGCAGGGATATATTTTAGTGCCATGCTCAAGGAAGAAGCAGCACAATTTTTTATGTCTTTGCTGAAGAGTGCTAAGAAGAGTATAGGCCAAAGACAAGGGGACTCCTGTGGCTGAGGCTGGTTGAGGGTCAACTCTAAATATCACTTCCAAATTGCCTTGCCCAAGATGTTCTTATTTGCTATAACAATACAATTACATTTTTTGCCACATTAAACGATCAGTTTGGCAAGTAGCCTACAAAACCCCCCCCACCTTCCACCACTTCAGGAGATGGGCTACAATATTTGAGCCACACATGATGTCACTGGCTTCAACAGCAGGACTTTTAATGATGCGTGTTTAAAAGCACTCTAGTGTACTTGTAAAATGACTTCTCTGTATCATAAAGAATCGCATGACATGGTGGCATGTTGTACAGCTGGCATTGGCTCTGGCCTGGGATGACCTGATTTATTTGCACTCTCAGGTAATGCAGCCATCTTAAATTCATGCTGATTTAACCCTCCTGGTGTGAAATAAATCAGCATGCATGTGTGTAGGTGCATACACAGTAATCATTTGTAAAAGATGAAAGAACGCAGTAGGCTGTGAGAGGTCCTAACTCTCTAATGGGGAATTCGGCTCAGACTGATAGAATCTTTGAAAGAGGTAAATGGATTGTGTGTAATTTCATGAGAATAACAGTGTGCAGAAAATTAACTTATTTGTTCAAGAAAAAGTTTCCATCAAATGTCTCTTCTGGACTTTAATTCCATATGATACTAGTATTACTTTCCCCAGGCATATTGTATTTCCTTTAATCCCAAGCCTCTAAAAGTGACTTGCAAATGAGGTAGTATTATCCTTATTTTACAGACAGGCAAGCAAAGCTGTTGTAAGTGTCTAGTTGGGAAATCAGAGTAGGTTGGTGATTGTTAAACAGCACCATTCTCCTGATTCCCATTACTCTATTCTTAGTGTTAGACATACTTCTGTCTTCTTTAACAACTCCGTGGATTGATACAGAAGAAGGAAAGTTGCTTCTAGAGAGGTGCTATGTTATAAAAAAGTAATAGCCGAACTAAAAAAGAGAATACATGCGTTCAGCTCCTAAAGTGCACACTTAGTACTTCGTGTTGTTAATAGGTACATGGTATGTTATTAATGAACTTGGGTATAATCTAAAATCTCTTTTGTTGCTGACTAATTTCTCAATGTACTGCTGCTTATGCTTTACAGTATTTTTCCAGATGTTCTCTTTAATACAAAACAGAAACGTTTGCATTATCTTTGCACATTTTATATACATATCGGGCTTGATTTTCCCATGCGAATTACATCTCTTTTCCCTGGGTGTAGTTTCACGTAAGTCAGTGGAATTATTTCCAAATTAGAACTGTAAGATAGGAGAACCAGGCACTTTATCTCTATTGCTGTTAAAATGCAGTGCATTAGTGTCTCTTTAACCCGTGCCATTTCCCGAATTGAAGGCAGTAAATGGGAACATCTTACTATTGCAAATATGGAGGTTATCTCTGATTATTAAGCTTTTGTGGCTGATGAGCCGTAAGTCATATTGTGAAAAATATATTGCCTGGAAATCATGCCACTGAATATTTAATCTTACTGGCAATAGGCTGCAAAAATGGACTGAATCCTTAATCAAGTATATTATGAAATGCACTTTTCGTCCTAATATATTACATATTAGAGACAAGGACGTATTACAGTAAATAAGCTGCCTGGATAACCTGCCGGAAACAAATAACTGGTTATTCAGCACAATCAAATATACAACAATTGAGTTGATCTGTTTGACTTTCCATCCTACCCCTATGCTGCCTCTCCCCCGAAAAAATGACTGCATAGGAGAAATTGTATCTCATTACAACGTGCAGGTGTAGACAATGACTAGAATAATCATTCAAAGTTTAATTATTTTTTCAACCTATTGGGTGTTGCTTGCTTTTACACTGCAGCTTGGCTACAGCACCTCTGTGCTGAGTCTAAGACTGTAGCCAAGTCTACACACCCACTCCTGGTCCATGTTTGCTAAGTCCTGGAAATGAACAATGGACCTCTCCGAGGGTGGGTGTCCAGGGCATGTTTATTGGTGCACACTCCCAATGGCTCAAAGGTGACTACTTTGCCTCACCTCTGGAATGGGGCACACACAAGGTAGAAGCAAATGGGCAGGATATACTTTGCAGTAGTACTTGTAGGCTGAGCATGGAGGGCAGTGTAGATAAGCCTAAATATCAGGTTCTCCTTCACAACTTCTTCCTAGTTGATTGTATTTTGGAGATGGAAAGCTGAAGCTTAGTTTACAACTCTGAGTGGCATCATTATTCAGGTCCTCCAGACACCTTGCCAAAATCCTCCAGGAAAGAAAACTTGTGGATCTGACGTCTCTAATATAGAAAACAAAAAGTTTACCTTTTAAAATATGGAGTCTTTATAATTCACAGAAAAACAAAATGCTGATTAAAAAAAACAGCCAACCTATCATTCCACCGACCTTCTTGGTAGATTTTTACCTATTTTATATTCATAGATTTTTAGGCTAGAGGGATGATTATCATCTTTTGTCTGACCTCCTGCATCAGAGAAGTCATAGAATTTCATCCAGTAATTCCTGCACCGATACCCAGCCCATCATTCCTGGTTGAACTGAAGCGTATCTTTAAAAAAGTCTTTCGAGAGTCTGTGGGTTGTTAACAACTGTACTTAGCTTGATGTCTTTCAGCGCTTTCTTTGCTATTTGCAAATTACAAGGCAATTCTAATGGAGGGAGGAATATTCTAACTGAAGTCCATAGATTTACATGTGCACACCAGTGGGAAACCTGAATTAGTTCCACAGTTTCATATCTTTGCCTCTTCTCCCTCAAATGCCCTCTTGTGGAGTTGTTAGATGGTCAGGTGTCATACTGGCCACGTCTACATGAGCCGCTAACTGTGTAGTTGTTACTGTGCAGTCATTTAGTACTTACCCAAGTATACCTAAATATGAAAAGACTGTGCAGTAACCAGCATTACTGTGCAGTAGCATCCCCACACGGCTTCCTGGTGATGCTGGCTGTGCAGTAGCTCATTACTACCATGCAGTAGCTCATTACTACCATGCAGTAGCTCGTTACTACCATGCAGTAGCATTGTATCACAGTTCATTCCTGGCGACGCTACTGCATAGTACTAACGCGCTACTGCGCAATAAACATCTTGTGTCGATGTGGCCTCTGATCCCTATTTTGTATATTTAATTACATCTTTCTGGGAAATTCTGCTACATTAATACTACATTAGTACAATCATTTTTAAAGGTTCGTGATGAAAGAATTAGTAAAATGGACATAACAGAGTCCTTTTTAGATAGATGAATTTCAACAAATCTTTTTTTTTGGTAAATATTTCTGGTTTCTAAATTTAGATCAAAATCTGTTGATAAAAACATTACTGAAAGGGACACTTGAAAATGGGGTTTTATGTGCTATTTGCTAAAGATGCTGGAAAACTGGTGGGCTTTTGTGGTGGTGACAGCTGCTTGCAGAAAGGTCAGTGGGCCTTAATGATCTCCCACACTTGCTCTGAGCTGTTCAAAAGCACTGGTGCTTCGGAAGGTGTCAGTCAGGTGTTTCTTTAAACATGTATCTGGGGCTTGCTTTTTCTCCCATTGAGCTCAATGAAAACATTTCTTTTGACTGAACAGGAGCTGGATCAGACCTTGATATACAAACCAGGAAAGCATTACTGCTTAGTGATTTCTAGCCCCTCTGCTCCCCACAACCCTTGAGTTGTTGAGTTAGATCACAGCTGTAAATATCCCACTACTAAAATCTACTCTCTTGGGGCATAACCCAGCCCTGATTGAAGTGCTGGATAGGAGTTGAATCTTAGTCTGCTTAATGACAGTGGTAGTTTGGAAATACTTATTTCTTACATGTACAGCCTTCAGCAACATGCTGCTTTTGCAGGGAGATCTAGGTGTACTATTCCTTTTATGTGTGTTTCTCACTAGGCTGCATTATGCCACGTGGTTTGGTATAACCTTACACAACCCTGTGCAATGGAGAAATATAAAGCAATCGGACTCTTCTGTTGAGGCCAAAAAGACCTGCAGGCATCTGTAACAGATGTTAACCCCCTAGATTTTCTGGCCTTATTTTAACCACGGAGTTATGTGAAATCTGCTTTGCTCTCTGCTGTCATTTAGGCCGGCTGAGTGAGCTGGCTCTTCAAACAGAAGGTGGATGCAGGGAAATAGGATATTCAGACAACCTGTTCTGCACGTAATTCAGGAGCCCTGTTAGGAATGGCTATCCATTTGCTTAAATTTCCTAACTACATTCGAAAGTAAAAAGGTAAATGGGGACATTGTGTTGTCTGGTGTGAACAGTGCAAAGGATTCCAGTGTGAGGCGGTGCTGGGGTCTAACTTTGACTCTCCCTGAAATTCGAGAGTCACTCGCTAAGTGACCTTTGAGGCCATCACTTGACCTTGTTGCGTCTCTGGCAGCTGCCCTCTCCAACAGTGGGCAGCACCGCACTGAAAGCATAGATGCTAGGGCTTTGCGAAACTTTGGGTGCTGATTCAATTTGGAGGAGATTCGGCTCAATTCAGTGGCTGAATCTCCAAATCTGAATCAAATCAACAGACCAGTTAAAAGGTCTGAATTGATTCGAAGCTCTCCAAGTTCATTCGGAAAAGATTCAGAGAGCTTGGTGATTCAGACAGTCCCCACTCACTTCCACAGGGATCTGGATCCAGACTCCGTGATGGTAAGTAGTGGGATAAGTTGTGGGGTGAAGTGCAGACTCTGGAGGGTAGGGAACGATTGCAGGCAGACCTGGACAGGTTAGAAAAGTGGGCAGTACACAATAGGATGCAGTACAACAAGGACAAGTGCAGAGTGCTGCACCTAGGGCACAAAAATAACCAGCACACCTACCGGCTGGGAAGTGACCCTCTCAGCCGCACAGGAGCGGAAAGGGATCTCGGAGTCATAGTGGACTCCACGATGAACATGAGTCATCAGCGTGACGAAATCATGAGCAAAGCTCACCACGCTTTATCATGCATCAGTAGATGCATGACAAATAGATCCGAGGAGGTGATACTTCCCCTCTATGTGGCATTGGTCAGACGGCAGTTGGAGTACTGCATCCAGTTTTGGATGCTGTACTTCAAGAAGGATGTTGATAGACTTGAATGGGACCAGAGGAAGGCCACCTGTGTGGTTAGGGGCTTACAAGACAAGCCCTGTGAGGAGAGACTGAGGGACCTGAACCTCTTCAGCCTCCACAAGAAAAGGCTGAGAGGTGATTTTATGACTACCTACAAATTAATTAGGGGGATGCAGCAAGGGATTGGAGATGCTCTGTTCACCAGGGCACCTCTTGGGGTAACAAGGAACAATGGTCACAAACTGACAGAGAGCAGATGTAGGCTAGATAGCAGGAAAAACTTCTTCATGGTAAGGGTGGCCAAAATTTGGAACGGGCTTCCAAGGGAGGTGGTGCTCTCCCCTACCTTTAGGGGTCTTCAAGAGAAGGCTGGATAGGCATCTGGCTGGGGTCATCTGACCCAGCACTCTTTTCTGCCCAGGCAGGAGGTTGGACTCGATGATCTATTGAGGTCCCTTCTGACCCTAGCATCTATGAATCTATGAGCTGGAAGAGCAGGTGGGGCAGCCATTGAGAGCAGCCAGGGGATGTGGCTGATTCGGAGATTCACCCAATTCAGCAGTGGCTGAATCTGTGAATCAGATTTGGGTGAATTAATTTGGGACACTGATTCAAATCATGGAATTGAATCACTGTCTCCTGAATTGGCTGAATCTGAATCTGAAGCGAATACTAGCTGCTTCACACATAGCCACTTTGCACAGGTCTAATCGATGCTAACTCTCAGTTAAATGCTCCCCAGTAAACAAACTAGCATATATCTTTTTGATAAATACTCCAAATTTACCATTAAAAAAATCCAAAACTTTAGGACAGTCATGCCTTCAGAAAAAGAAACTACTGCTTTAAATACAACAGCATACACTTGTGTGGGGAGTGGAAGATTTTCTTTCCTGAAAAAAAAATACAGTAAAGCTCCAGTAACCGTTATCTTACAAGCCAGCATGCTCTGTTAACCAGCATGCCGGCTTGCAAGGTAAAGTGAAACCAGAAGTGCTCACCATGGCACTTCCAGTTTCTCTGAGCCCCCACAGCCCGGGGCAAAGCAGCCTGCATTGCTGAGCCCCCACAGCCCGGGGGCATAACAGGCTGTGTGGGGACTGCCTCCTGTCCTGCAGGGCCCACGGAGCCCGTGGGAGGGTTGGAGATGCCACGGGAAGGGCAGCAATGCCCTGGATGCGGCAGGAGAAGCAGCAGCCTGAACAGGCAAGGACGCCTGTTCAGGCTGCTCAATTAACTGGCATATTTTGTTATCCGGCATCCCCCATTCCCAGGGGATGCTGGATAACACAGCTTTTACTGTATTTATAAAGATTGTGCCTTGAGCTGGCATAAACCTGAGCAACTCCATTAAAAATAATAGAGCTATGCTGCTTTACATCAGCTGAGGGGCAAGCCCAGAACTGCCCTTTAAAAAATGATGGTCGAGATCTCTGAAATGGCAGAGATGCCATACCATTTGCATGCAGCAATTGTATTGTGATGCTGTGAAACACATTTAAAAAAACTTCTAAAAAATCAATATACTGAAATGCTGTTGCAAGAGCCTGGATTTGACCTTTCATAAAACCTTGAAGTATTGACGGTCACCATACAGAGTAGTAATTAGCCAATTTGGTCTGAAGTCTGGCGGAAGGCAGGGTAGAGATGCATCTTTGATTTAGTTGGTCTGTAAGGTTCATCTCTACCCTGCCTCATATAGAAAACATCATTTTTTAAAGTCTGCTTTTTAGAGGGATCTTAAATTAACAGTTTTACCTGAAATCCTACAATACTTCCCTATGCATTCATGGCAACAGCAGTGTTTATCTAGTTTATAGGCTCATATCTATTATGGATTTCTGATAAGAACCTAGAAAGAAAGGGCAATGGTAAAATAAGGCACTCTAAATTGAAGTAGTTTATGTTTATTTAGGCATAGATTAGTGGATAGCTATTGGCTGATCACTGACCAGGTGTTCCTGCAGGCGAATCCCATATCCTTATCTGCCCAGAAAGATGCATGTTATTGAAGGAGCATTTATCTAAATGAAATGTAGTTGCTGTCACGTCATGCAGAGAACCGCTATTCTGTCTCCTGTCTCCTTTTGCAAGGAGCATACATCATACAGCCCATGGTTTTTGTTTGTTCTTACTCAAACAACAGCTGTTTTTCAGTGTCTGCAAATTTATATCAAAATCCTGCAGACTCCTGAAGACCTCAATCTGCCTTGTAGCAGAGCTGTTTAGAAAATGGAATTTTCTCCCCCTGATAAACTGTGACAGTTTGAAATCAGTCTTCTGTCCCAATCAGAACGGGAAGTCTAAATGCTGAAGAAGTTCATGGAATAATAATTTTAAAAAATTCAAACATTTTGACTCGGTGATGTCAAAACAAAAAAGTTGACAAAATCTAACTTTGCTACTTTGAAGGTATACTTTTCATTTCAAATTAAAGTTTTGAAACAATGCCTTTTGTTTCAAGTCTCCCACCTCGAAAATCAAAGTCTTAGAAACTGCTACTTTTCTCTGTAGAATATTTTGGTTCTGATGACATCGTGTTTTCCAGTGAAAATTCTTTTCCTATGGGGAAAGAAAAAAAAATCAACCTGCTCTAACCTGAAGGAGGGCAGCAGTACTGGGATCTTCAGGCACAATTCAGAAAGATACTCAAGCATATGCATATGGCTGAGATCATGAATAGGTCTGTCGGGTTTGAGGTCTATTGTCCTAGAACCTTGATTCATACCCAGTCACTCTATGCCATTGGAGTTATAATCTGGGGATTGACTGAAGTTGTGCATGCATACTGCATCCTCTAAAACCTATTTTTTAGCTAAGAAATAAGCAGGTTAAGATTGTCATGAGAGTAAAATGATTCAGTGTATTTTTTCCTCAAGAGGACAGATATATTTTGTAGGGGCCCTATTTGATTTGGATTTGGATTCAGCCCAAATCAGAGACAGTGATTCGATTTGTTGATTTGGATCACTGTCCCTGATTTGATTTGGCCGAATCAGAATCTGAAGATTCAATGTTGATTCGGTGAATCAGTGATTCAGACATAAACAGAGCTTTAAATGTTTTTTCTACATACCTCGAGGTATGAGGCATGGCTCATGAATTTTGCGATGCCAGAGCAGATGGAAAGTCCTACAGGAGTGCAGGGCGGCCCCCACGTGCTTGGCAGTGAACCCGGAAGTAGACTGGAATTACTTTTGGCCCACTTCTGGCTCCCTCGGGGAGTATGTGGGGGGGCTCCCAAAACTTCCCAGCTTGGTGATTGGCCATAAGGGGACCCTGGGTACCCCCCAGACCTAGGAGGCACCAGTGGCTGAGCCAAGGGAGCACAGGGGGCCCCTTGCATTCTCCCCGGTGGACATGGAAGTGAACCGGAAATGCTTCTGGTCCACTTCCAGGTCTGGTGCCAAGCGCACTGGGGACCTCCCCGTGCTCCTGTGGGGTGTTCCATCTGCCCCAGCATCACAGCATTCACAAGCCGCCTGATACTTTGAGGTATGTAGAAAAAACATTTAAAGCTGTGTCTATGTCCAAATCGCTGAATCTTTCCAAATCTCTCCAAATCGATTTGGAGGGTTCTGATTCAATTTGGGGAGATTAAAGGGTCTCCAGATTTGATTCGGAAATTTGGCCTCTGAATTGGGCCAAATCTCTGCCAGATCAAATCAGCTACTGAAGCGTCACACAGCTCTAATATTTTGTCCATTTTTTGTTACAACTCTTGTAACTGGAATAAGAATGTTTTATAAAGAGAGAATACTAAATATTTCTGGATAACTCATTTTTTTGTGACATAATGCATAATGAAAGTAGATGGGTTACAAATTTATGACATTCCTATGACACGCCTAATATTATGATCTGAGGCTTTTCTTCAATACTTCTAGCCCCTTTCTGTTTCTGCTAATTTAAACAAATAACTAAAGGAAGCATCTCCTTTGAGGAAAAACTATAGGTCATGAATTCCTTTCAAGAGATGGACAGCAAACTGGTTTTGTAGTTTTCTTTCTTTCTTTTTTAAATTTCAGCACCTTGAATAGAGAAGAGATTTATTGTATTTATATATATATATATGATAACAACAGAAGATACATGCAATCAAGAAATACCCTGTAACAACTTCTGTTTCACAAAGTAAGTAGCAGTAATTTTCCAGGACTCCTTGACCTTTCTGAGGAGGTCAGACTTGTTATAGAAAAGGACCTCACATTTATAAAAATTGACAATGGTTTGTATTTATCCCACAAATGTTTAACAAGTGATTACTCCTTTCCAGGTAAAATAGCTTGAACATGTAATATTAAAATAATATAAATGTCCTAGTTTAGTTTAATTGGTATCAGTATCCTTTCTGTGTTTTCTTAACATTAAAGTGAATTTCTTTTTTCACTGGGGAATCCTGGCCCAATTGATGCTAAAGGGAGCACTGTGCTTGATTTTAAGGTAAAGTCCTTATATCTCATTTATTTTACTTTCATGTTAAGACTGAATAGAGGATCATGACAATGGCGTACCAGACTTCAAGGTTCTTGCCTTCAACACTCCTCCCAAGTGTAGAAGAAACTCCTAGAACCTGCTTCCACAAGTCAGTACACTTCTAAGAGGATCTAATTCTTTGTAAAATCCTTGAAGGAAAAATTTGCACGTGCAGGTGCAGTGGATCTAGGCAGTGCATAAGAACTCAAGATAGGTGGTGCCCACCTCGCTTTGAATACTCGTTCACGCGCTGCCTTAGCCTGGTGGTGGGTGTGGTGTGGGTTTGTGTGGCCACTAAGAGAGACCTTGATCACCCTGGAGAAGGCCCCTAAACTCATCTGCCATGACTTTGAATGCATTTTCAGTGGAGGGGTCTTCTTCGTAGGTCCCTCGGAGTCAGTCACTCCTCCTGGCGGATTTTCATGGGGCTCCACCTCCCCAACACCCCTTCCTTACGCCAACCTCCAATGGGCCACCTGATTTTTAATGTGGCCACCCTCCAGTCACGGTGACTGCATATTCCCCACTACCGTGTCGTCTTCTCCTTCTCCCGAGGAACTACAAGTCATTGGATCTTTCCCCCTCCTATGGGTCACTCTTGCTTCCTTCCGGATGTCTACTGCTTCTTGTGAGAGGTCCTTGATATCTGGCTGCTGTCTGAACCCCACAATGCAGAGTCGTTGACCCAATAAGAAGTATAAAGAAAGACAAAACCCAAAGACAACTGAGGAGTAGGCACAGGTTAGTATGAAATGAGGGGAGACCCACACAGAAAAGAAAGAAAAGAAAATGCAGGTATGGGAGAATAACTAAAGATAAGGCTGGACTGCCTCACTAAGCTGGCTCTACTCTAGAGCTTGTGCCTATCTGCATCCCCCAATGCTGTACCGCTCTCTGTCCTGCTTGAGAGCTTCCTTTATTTCTGCCTTAAGGCTAGTTATTCTTTCAGACCCAGTCGGTGTATGCCCGGGGTGTGGAGTGCTCTCCGGTCCCAACTTCTTCTCTCCATTCTTCCTGGAATGGGGTTCCTGCCCACATGCTGGTGTTGCCTGTGTCTGGTGTGGGGTTCTTCAGCAGCCATTGGTTCCCAGGCTTCCCTGCCCACTCGGTGTTTCTCTCATGGTGCTGGCGGTGACCGCATCCATAGCCTCTGCTGCCTCTCCTGCTCTCCCTGGCTCCCAGCTGGTGCCAGCTTTTATCCTGGCCAGTTGGTGATTGTCCGTGACGTCACCTGCTGGCCCCAGCTGTATATAGGCATGGCTGACAAACCGCATGGGTTTCTCTTGTTGGCGTCCCTCCTCATGATTCTGGAGCCCTGAAGTGGGTAAGTAATCTTTATTTTTGAGGTTTTTCTCTGGGGTTGCATTCCCCCTGCGCTTATGCCCAAATTATGCTTTCAAATTTCTCAAGTATGACATAAGTCTTGTTGTTTATTTCAGTTCTCTATAGATGTGGAATTAAACATTTATTTTAGAGAAGGATCTTGCAAGGATTATGGTGGTTTTATTACAAGATTAGGTGACCATATGGAGCTGTACCTTAAATATACGTGGTTGTACAAACAAGCAGCACAGTCAAGTAGTGTAAAAAAAGTGAGCCACTAAAGACCCAGGAGAACATGACACTAATGCTCTGGGAAGACCATTGGCTGTCTTTTGGTTTCCATAATGAGTGTTGAGTGGTTAACTGCATATAAAACCCTAAATGGGTTGCTACCACATTATCTGAGATCTTCCTTCTGAACCTGTGAAGTCTATCAAACATTTAGCCATTCTACTACTTTAACTGGAGCTGTCTTGGTAAGAAAAAGGAGGGAACTGTTTAAGGGCAAGTTTTGTAAGAATACTTGGATTTTGGAATGGCTTCCAACCCTTTCTAAAGATTTGCAGGAATTATTAACTGTTGCCCATGCTCAAGGCCTGTCCTCTTCCCCCCCACAATTTTGGGTTAAGATGTAAAGCAAGGGGACAGCCTTTGGGATGCTGAAGGTCATTTTCAGTTGGCCACTTATTTTCTGACTTTGTGGCGAGGCTGCTGGCACTTTAAAAAAAAAGTATGATGCTGTCTCAGAAAAGTGTGTGGGACAAGCCTCATCATAGTCATTCTCTTCTATTGAGTACTGAGTGACAAGTAGAAAGGTGGAAGAGGGGGACCTCTACAGAGGGGGTTCCTTGATAGGTAGCTGGATGAGGGATCCCTCTGGGTTTCTTTTTGAAAAAACTTCTTGTGCATTTCATTTGGTTTAATGGATACCTACACATGTGCGCAACACCTGCTCTGACATGTGCTAATTAGCACTCATCAGAGCAGACTCGATTAATTGAGTTGATTAATCGAATCTGCTGGAGTGTGCTAACGAGCATGCTCCAGCAACCTCAACATTGTATGTATTCAGCATGCCCATGCTTCAAAATGGAGTGGTAGCACTTTTAAGAAAAGCTTGTCAAATGAGCCTTAGTTAAAGAGCCCTGGCACCATTTTGAAGTGCGGAATGCTGAATACACAAGACACTGTGGGCACTTTAATTAGAGCGATTCCCAAGAGCCGCATTAATTAAAGCACACCCTCCCCCCACAAATCCTGGAGCACATGTAAAGATGCCCAATGTGACTTATGCCTGATGTCTCTGGATGCAAATCCTATAATGTGCTCTTCATTACAATTCTTCCTGTTTAAAGAATCCCCTGATAAAAGCTTTCTTCATACTAGCTTTTCATGTCACCAGTGTCTGTTGCATGGAGCATTTCTCTCTTCATAACACATACCTCACATGTTGGAAGGTTTCCTTCTCTCCAGTACAGTCATAGTGGAAATAATACCCCACAGCAGAAGTTAGTATTTGCATTTGTTTTGGATAAAAGGCCCCTCTAATTGGAGTGGATACCCTGTAAATAATAATAAATAGAGCTGGCTTCATACCACCACGTGAGTCACAACCCACTAAGCAATCCACTATGCTGTCACAATCCACAGAGCAGCAAAACTTTGAAAAGGGGTAGAGCTCAGGAGAAATCTAACTTTGAAAAGTTATGTAATTGTGAAGAGAGGGAAAAAAGTCACCCTTGTCGTGCCATAAAAACAATACAAGACTTCGTTTGTTGTAGTGTAGGCAATAAGAAGCATTTAACAGAAATCAAGGAAAGGAACATTTTTTGGAACATACACTACAAATGTTTCATGCTTCTAGATTAAAATATGATTGATTTCTTAATATTTCACTTGCCATGATGTGTGACAGACATTACCAGATTCACATCAGGTCTCTCAGAGTACTTTATTCCAAGAGCACTTATCAGCAATTGCAGTCTATAAAATGTATTAAGTATGTCTGTTAAATGCTCTGACAGTTAATAAGTTCTCAGCTGGTTTAGGAACTAGCTGTATTTGCTGCCGTTCCAGAGATGAATACTGTGGTAAATTTTATCATAGAACAAAACCCCACAGTTTATTTTAATTCATAAAGACATTAGTTCTTAAGTTTGCTTCATTTAATTTTGTCTTTAAAATGGAGTTGTGGAAGTCTTGCTTACCTACATGTTTTACTGTGGTAGAATTTGGAACCCCGCAGCTAGAGAGGCCAAGGAAGGTGTCAATCTCTTGCCACCTAGTCATGGCCCTGGAGCTATAGGAGACTGTGGAGTGCAGAAGAATGCCGTGCTTCCATTGCCTCCGCACACAGAAGGTATCACCTATTCAGTGCCAGAACACATGCACAGCTTTTCCTTCTTCTCTGTGGACACAAAAGCCAAAGATGTAGGCATCATTCTAATTAAACTTTCCTAGAGAATACTTCTATCCCCAAAATGTTAATTTTAATAGTTCAGTTGTAACCTTAGGCACAGCCCTGAGCAAAAGGTGGGAGCAGAATATTTTACTATTCCAGGAATAACACCAGGAAACATTGTGATGGATGTCTGAAGCTCACTTCCCCCATGGCTGCCTCCTTGCTCCCTTGAGAAATAAAATGAAGCTTTTAAGATTCCTTAGTTTTCTACCCTCTAATTCATCAAGTTGTCTGCTCTTTACATGAAGGCAAAGATCTACTCCTTCATCTCACTCTTTAATAATAGTGCACCGACCATTTAATCAAATAAAGGGAACTATAGAACTTTAAACACCTGCTCAGAGTTGCATTTTCTTTTGTATCCAAAGGTGCCCCAAAAGGTACATCAGCATTGCTAATTAGAGATGAGCTCATGTCTACTCTTAGACCTGGACTCACCAGCCATGTACACTGAAAAGCTCAAAGTTTAATTCTGGGAAACTTGACCCCAGAAGTGCTGAGGTCAAACCTCACACCAGCCTGCCTCACCTTGTTATATTTGGAACTGGTGGACAATAGGCTACAAACAGACTAATCCTACAACTTCTTGTTTCCAGCCTTTCTGCAGCCCACTTTCCATCTGTACTGCCTACAGTTAGAACAAAGCACAGGAAATACAAGTCAGTCACAAGCTTAATTCCTTGGAGAGCTCTGCTAGAGAAGCAAATTTGATGTGAGGAGTGCAGGGTAAGATGGAGATGGTGAGTTGCTGTCATGCATATCAGACTAGGTAAGGATGACCTTAGGAGTGATCCTAAATTTCAGTGTAAATATTTCTTGAGACCACTCAACCCATACCCCAGGCCTTGTCTACAGTACCATTCTTTTTCTTTTATTTCCCATCATTGTTACCACAGACTCTTTTTTTTTAACAATGATAATGTGATTGTTGGCATCTTGGTCAACACACCAAGAGCTGAACTGAAGACCACTGGAGCTAAGTGTAAATCTGTTACAGTGTGTGCCAAATAATCTTGGGTCTTCAACTTGAGACAAAATAGCTTCTTATTTTCTCTAAACCAGACACATTCAGCCATACATTTCAGTAGCTCTTTTGTAGACAAGGTACCACCTGTCAATGACTAGTTTACTGCTATGCTGCCTACACCTGGATACATTTTTACTGGCCCCTTACTCAAAACTGATACAAATAGACTTCTGTGGACTTGAGTGGTCCTGAGTATGGGAGAAATCTCATCTTGTACAAAATCAAACACAACATTTTAAAAAAAATAAAAGATGATGCTGAGATTTTGGCTACCATTTTACAGTATTTTTAATGAATAGCTATAGATGTGAGAGAGCAGAAGACAAATTGTATAACTTAACTGCTAAATGATGGGTCCTTAATTAGTCCTATATGTGGTGCTGGTAGTTTTGCGTACGGCCAAACCCCAAGATCCTTGTACATTCCTTTGTTGTTGCACCTTTGAAATGGCTGGTATAATGGTGCTATTTCAAGCTTTCACCCACTACTCATATTTGGCTCCATCCAGTGTCAGAACCAGACAATGTGAGCTGCTCATTTTGAGGCATTTCTGAATCTGGTGAGGGGCGGGATTGGGAAACAGCCCTGGAATGCCAATGAGAGATTGTTCTAGACTCAAATGAAGTTTCAGAGACTTTGGATAAGTATTCAATGTAAACCTCTAAAGTATTTAGGTTCTTTAAGCCTTCCATCCAACCATATTCAAGACTGTCTATTGCTAATTTTTAATGTCATCTGTCATCTTTTCCCCTTCATTTACCTGTAGCTTCAGACCCAACTCTCTCATGACCTGTTTCTCTCGATTCCAAACTATGTTCTTCTGGCTTCTGCATTTACTACTTCTCTCTGATCTAACTCCTCTCAGCCTACCCTGTTGCCTTTGTTCCCATATTTTTGTAGTGTCTCTTTCTGTTGTCCACTGCTTCTCATACTTGGATCAGTCTGGTCATAGAGCAGGTAGGTATCGTGCCAAACAATTTAACTCGCCTCTGGCTGTTAACTGAAGTGACTCTAGAGCAGAGTGTACTCATTACTCATCATCCAAAGGTTAAGGTCTTTTGAAAATAATTATATGGAATTGCAACCTGGGAGACATGCATTTTATTTAGGAATCTGAAATCTTCTGACACTTAATGATACACTTGTGCATTTAATTATATTGTTCATCCCTGTATCTTGTTATCCAAATCAATTTTTCTTTCTTCCAATTGTAAGCCATTCATTTTGTTCTCATTTGTCCGTCTACCTAGGATTCCTCACTTCAGAAACCTACTGTATTTAAAAAACACCACCAGTATTCTAACATTGCCTGTTGCCTTGGTAATCCTGTTGCATGGGTACTTGCTGATTATCTGTGTTTGAGACTTGCATTGTTCATGCTGCACCGCCTCTGCTATGTTTAATCTGAGATAATGGCAGCCTGAAAAATGTCTTTTGTTCCCAGCTTTGCCATTTTGTTCAGAAGAGTTTTGAGGTCAGTGACTTCTACAATAAATTGTGAACTTCTTTGCAGGTTGTTATTACTTTTGACTCCACTTCTGCCAAGCTAACAGTATCCAGGCAGCCAATCACAAAGACACATTGCTGAACTCCAGTAATGTTAGAACTTTGCAATTGAGAAAAGTGAGATGGACCTGCACTGCATGTATTGTGTCAATAGGAGAGGGATAGTTCTAGTTATGAGATGGCTGTCTCAAGCAGATTTTTTTTAGGCACTATTCATGCTACAAGTGTCTGGTATTGTCATGCTGGGTCAAGGGCAGCCAGGTCTGGGGATCATCCAGTGTTGGAAGAAGCAACCAAGGTCTAAGGGAAGCGTGCATAGTTCAGCTACAGGGGAACCAGGAAGTCAGAAGCTAGAAGATCCATCTGGGAAAATGAGTTATAGAGCCAGAGCGGAGGACAGACTCTAGTAATCCAGGCTGACCTGGATAAACTTAGTAAGTGGGTGGATACAAACCCCATGACGTTCAGTATCAAAAAATGCAAGGTACTCCAGTTTGTAAGGTGTTTTTTCAGGAGAAAAAACCCGCAGCATGCTTATAGGCTCAGCAGTGCTACACTTGCTAGCACCACTGCTGAAAGAGACTTGGGGGTCATGATTGACCACAAGATGGACATGAGCCACCAATGAGATGTCACAGCTGGCAAAGCAAGCAATACTTTGGCTTGCATCCATAGATGCTTCTCAAGTAAATCTCAGGATGTCATCCTCCTGCTGTACACGGCCTTGGTGAGGCCGCAGCTGGAGTACTGCATCCAATTCTGGGCTCCACATTTCAAGAAGGATGTGGAGAAGCTTGAGAGAGTCCAGAGGAGAACCATGCACATGATCAGAGGGCAAGAGAATAGGCCTTGTGAAGAGAGGCTGAGAGCTATGGGACTCTTTAGCCTGGAAAAGCACAGGCTCAGGGGGGACCTGGTGGCTGCTTATAAGTATGTAATGGGTGTACATCAGGATCTGGGAGAATGTCTGTTCACCAGAGCGCCCCAAGGAAAAACAAGGACCAATGGTCATAAACTCTTCCAAGACCACTTTAGGCTGGACATAAGGAAAAATTTCTTTACTCTCCAAGCCCCCAAGACCTGGAATACACTCCTTCCAGAAGTGGTGCAGGCACCTACTCTGGACTCATTCAAGAAGCGTTTGGATGCTTATCTTGCTGGGATCCTTTGACCCCAGCTGACTTTCTGCCCCTGGGGCAGGTGGCTGGACTTGATGATCTTCGAGGTCCCTTCCAGCCCTAACGTCTATGAAATCTATGATGTGGGCCACAGCTACTGATGGGAGTTTTGACTGGATGTATTGTCAATGCTTAGAATTTTTTCAGGAATCTGGCTAGAAAGTCTTGTTTGTTTTATTTGGTCAACCAATTTGGACTCTGGAAGTGATTTTTCCACTAGGCTGGACTGGCAAAGACTGTGATGGCTTTTGCTTTTCTTCTGTAGCATAGGACACAGTCTTCTTTCTAGCATCTCCTGAATTTATGTTACATCTCTGCTATTGCATGGTCAGAGCATTGGCAGGGCCCTGGGCTTCCTTGTTTTCCACCTGTGGCATGTGTGTAGGACGTTGTTGGTTTTGTAATATGCTTGTGGTGTGAGCGAGTACAGGGCATGATTTTTAGCACTCTGGATAAACTGTTGCCTTCAATGCAATGTAAATGTTTACAGTGCCTTTAGAGGCCCATTCCAGTCTTAACTCCTACAAGAAATGTTCCTTTTTATTTAAAAAAGAAATCTAAGTCAGGTAGAGTGGTCGGACCGACTCCAAATGGCACATATCGTAATCCCAGCTTTGCCAAGCTGCTCCAACTAATCCCTCCGTCATTCAGCATAGTTACATCAAGCACAATGAGTGCAGCTGGTGTGCTTGCAGATAATTTGTATTTGCTGTTGCCAGCTCCACGGGTGCAGAGTTGACATGGTGTGACTGCGTACCTTAACTCTTCATTTCCAGCTTTTGAGTTTTGCTGAACTCTGTGTTCTGGAAGGCTGTTTGATACCACCAGGCAGCCGTAACACTCTGTCAAGTGAGTTTTTGTCTTGCAGTACAGATAGGCTGAATAATAAATAGAATGGGTTATGTCTAAACAAGACAGGTAGTGAGCCAAAATGGAAGATCAAGGCAGATGGAAGACCCCAGGCATCCACTCTATGGTCACACAGAAGTAACTAAATGCCTTAAAGCATGAAAGAGTTTTGTTACTAGTGTTGCTGTTGGACACAACAGCTAAAAGGGCAGGACTGAGGAAAGATTATGCACAATCCAGTGTTCTGAAATGGACCTGGATCCCCAGAAGGACCTTCCCAGAGGGGCTGATCTAGACTGGCCAACATGGCGATGCCTGAATTGCTTGCTCACACAAAGTGGAAGTTCAAAAACAAACATGATCAAATGGGGCTACATTATGACATGAATATATGTGAGTGAAGTGAAGTGCAGACTATGGAGCCACCTGCTTATTTGCTGACTCCTTGGTGAGACCTATACGAAGGGGGACCTTACTGCAGCATCAGAGAGAGCCATTGTTTGTGCATGACTCTGGAAAAAACATCTAGTTTATGACAAGGACATGAAAAGAAGAAAGACTATTTGCAAGTGCCAATTAGCTGACAATAACTGTGACGTAGTGCAGGGGAAAAGGCAGTCTCTTATGTAGCTTGGACTTTTGATTATTTCTGAATACTAACCAATATTTATTTTAAATCTTGTCTTTCTGTCATTAATCCTGCCAGCAAAATAATTCACTGGAATATTTGTTGAAAGTGAACATAAGTGAAGCACAAGTCCATCTAAAGAAAAAATAATGGTAGATTTTCAGTGCTATTGGATATTTGTACTTATTGTCAGATTGTTTGTTTGCTTCTTTGTGCTCCCCTATCAATCTTACCCATTTGTTTCTCGACTTGTACATAGTTCATAAAGATTGTAAGATCTCTGTCTTTTTTTTTGGGGGTGAGGGAGGGTTTGCATAATGGTTAGCTCAGTATTGTCTACAACTTCTAGATGCTTTGGTAATATTAATAATAGCATTAGCCTAGTATCATTTGGAGACTATTTAGGTTCAGAAATTGAAAAAGTTGTGACTAAGGCCACTGGCACATGTCTATTTAAAGGCACAATGCGCTCTGGTCTCTAATCCCAACCATCTGACTGGAGCTGACATTCATCCAATTGTTGGCTTTGGTCCCCAACCTGCTACATAGTGGGCACATGTACATGTGTGCTTTAA
Source organism: Alligator sinensis (assembly GCF_000455745.1). Classification (NCBI taxonomy): domain Eukaryota; kingdom Metazoa; phylum Chordata; order Crocodylia; family Alligatoridae; genus Alligator; species Alligator sinensis. The sequence goes on from NW_005842466.1 coordinate 421,030, forward strand.
TACGCAGCAGCCTATTTTACTGTGCATTAAAGCATCACTTAAAAGAACATACTATTATGCTAACGGGCAGTGAAATAGGCTACTGCTCATTAAGTGTACTTAAAATGTGCACACATTCATTACTGCCCATTATGGCAGCCTAATGTGTATTTGTTTAGTACCTCATATTGGAGGTAGTAAATTTAATGCACATTAGGAAAAGCACCTTAATGCACTACATACAACGTAGAACTATACATGTGCTTATAATGTAGAACATTTTTATGGCTAGTTTCCCATTTTATGATGCCTTAAATTGGTATCATGTAGCACCCTTCCCATTTATGCTATGATTAACACACTTATTGTGGCAGAAAGGTAACGTGTAAAGGGAGCCTTAATCCCAAACCTTTGCAGCTTTCCCATGATTGATGAAGGCCCATACTTGAATATACCAAATATTTGCTAGAAGTATTTTCTAAGAACTATAGAAGAAAACCTGGGCAGAGATTCAGTTTGTACAGGGAACAGAGATATTAAATGCACATTAACATTAAATATACATTAATGTGGTCTTAATATCTAGTGATCTTTGTTGAAGAGAAAAGTAGGCTAATTATTACCTGGTGCATATCTTTATTGCCTCAGGACTGCTCTTGGCAGTGCCTTACAGTGAAGCACTCCAGGCTCACTCTGTGCGCTGTTCCCCAAGATGAATTGAATGGAGTGGCCTTGACATGGCACAGAGCATATGCTGAAATGCTCACTGGAGAGCAAGTTTATTTGTGCGTGTCATGTGGTGTGCTAATATGGTGGGATTTAAACTATTTTGGAGAATAGTGCAATGCTTCTCAACCTTTTAAAACTCAAGACACCTTTTGTGAGACTCAAGGCGCCCCTTAGAAAATGCTACTCTTATTTTTCACCTGCTTTTTGACTGTCAATACAGTAACAGAGCAGATCTGTTCCAGAGAAGTCAGAAATCCCATAGAGGGTCAGCCAGTTGTTAACACTATGGACACTGATTTGGAATCTCTGGGTTTATCTTGTGAATCATGTTTGCACACCTAACCCTGCTAAAATTGCATGGCACTGTGCAGGCCGGGAGTGACCCGAGCCCTTTTCCGTGCTGCACATGGGCTGTGGCCAGCAGCCCGGGCACGCCAGGTCAGAGAGGGGAGGCCGTCGAGCTGGAATTAGGCACAAACGCGTATCGGTAGTTTAAAAGATTGTTTACTTACACCGAGATGGCAGTGGTGTAGGCTGGAAAGCTTGCTTGGGTTGCTGTTACAGATAGAAAAGAAAACAAAACTCGAACCTGCAGGGCACAAGGGTACGTTGCAAAGGGTTCCGGCGACAGGAAGATGAAAAATACGAGGATACGTCGCAAAGGGTTTCGGTGACGGGAAAAATAAACCTGCAGGACTCGAACCTGGGTAGAAGAGCTCTGAGATCGGTCAAGGATTCACACGAAGTTTGCTAGGCTCCGTGGGTCCTTCTGCTCCACACGAAGTTTGCTAGGCTCCGTGGGTCCGGTTCTTTTGCGCGCAGGAAGGAATACGTCTGGATTGCGCTCGGCGACGGGGAGAGGCTAGAGGTTGATCAGACCTCCGTTGCCTGCTTTAAATGCACTGGGTCCGTAAGGATCCGCAGTGCTTAGAGGTCTTCACACAGCGTGAAGTCTCCTCCTCCCTTGTTCGTGGAGTCCTCCAACTTGGGCGGAAACCACTCAAGCCTTTTATACGGCTAGCAAGCCAATCACTAGCCGCCATGTGTGAATAATTTAGAACTGGCCAATAATGGGACTCGAATTAGCATACAAATGGCGGGAACTCTTTGCAACGAGCATTTCTGTGCTGCAACAAAGAAATGCACCCTGCAAAGAAAGCTTCAAATTGGCGGGAAATTCTCCCTTGCACCGGGGTTCTCTTTTGCAGCAGAAAACTCCACCGTGCAAGGAAGCTGTAATTTAGCGGGAACAATTTAGCAGTGCCGAAGCACACAAAAACAAAAATCACACCCTTTGGGTTGTGACAGGCACCCCATAGCAACTTTGAAATGATATCAAGGAACCCCAAGGTGCCATACACCTGGAATACTGTTTATGGAGGTGTTGTGTGTTGTCCCCCACCCCAGGCAATTACACAATTATGTGCCCATGCAAATTTGTGCATAAAAGGCATGACCACACATAATTGCATGATTTTACATAATTTAATCCTGGTGGGCTCTGTCTCTCCATCTCCGTGGGGCTCCCGGCACTCCAGTTGGGAGCCTATGTAGAGGCAGGGAGAGTGGTGGTGTGTGACTTAATAGCTGGTAAGTGGGGAGGGGAGCTCCTGCCAGCAGGAGGAGGGGGATGGTCATTGGGTTTGTGGGTGGGTGTGGGATTTGTGGGCCACATGTCTTCAGGCTGGGTTGGCCTGCTTTATGCTTCTACATGGTGTTTCCATTAATTCAACAGGAAGCTGCATGCGGAGGCACAGATCTGGCCCAGGCCAATGGTGCATGACTCTGTGCCTCCATGTGCAGCTTCTTGCTGGAGTGCTGGAAGCCCCGCATGAAAGCATGGAGCCCACTCAACCCAGCATCATGGTGCACAGCTCCTGGTCCACACGCCATCAGGCTAGGCTGGGCAGGCTCTGTGCCTCCATTTGGGGCTTCCATCACTCCAGCAGGAAGCTGCACATGGAGTTATAGATCCTGCCCAGCATGAAGGCACATGATTCCATGCCTCCACATCTGGCTGCCTGCTGGAGTACAGGAAGTCCTACATGGGGTCATGGAGCTGACCTGGCCTGATGGCATGCAGCTCCCATCTGCAGTACCGTGAGCACCACTTGCTGGCATGGAGCCAGCTTGGTTTGGTTTGAAGGTGTGTGCTGGCAGGCTGGGCTGGGTTGGGCTGGCTCTGTGCCACCACGTGCAGTCCCCAGGACTCAGCCAGAGCTGAATGCCACTGGGGGCTGTGCCTGCCGCAGCCATGAACACCCCGAGGGCCCACCGCCTGCTGCTACTGCTTAGCCAGTGGCATCGGGGGCTGTGCACCATGGGTAGGGGGGCCCACACCCACCCACAACCCCCCCCACACACCTGGTGGTCCCACACCCACCCACAACCCCCACCACACCAGCCCACAAGCCCCATACACACTCTCACAACCCTCACACCCCTTCACAACCCCCCCACACCTTCCCAAGCCTCCTCCAATCTCCCCCACACCCACCTCCAATAAAAAGTAATTCATTTTGCATAATTTTGAATTTTTTTGCTCAGAATTCTGTGGGGTGTAAGTCTGATGGTCATAAGGTGTTGGGACACAAACGTTATATATATTTTTTTCTTGTTCCTGGGAATGGCACTTGTATTTTGACTAGCTTCCTTTTGGAAGCATAAACTATGATAAATGGCTGAAATTATTCAAGAAATTGATTTTAATTTTTGCTAAAAGATAGATAACTACCTGGACTCTTACTGCTCTTAATTAATGGGAATTCTGGAACCAAATCCTTTAACTACATTAAACATCTGATCCTTACCTAGTATAAAAACACAAACTAACACTTGTTTGGCATTGTTTTTCTATTTCCTGTTTCACAGTGACACTTTTTAAATCAAAGTGTATACTGTTATTCCTGTTTGTCTTTAATATCCACAATGTTAAGACTGCTGTTCTTACACCCATCTTTCTTCTAAATAAACTCAGGAAGGAGGTCAGAATTTTGTCACCCCACAGAATTGTGTCATTTCCCTGCAGACACACCCAACCTGAATACTGCTATTTGCTTTAAAAAAAAAAAAAAAAAAGCTTATAAAGCCATCAGCATGCAAAGAAAAAAAGTAGATGCTTCCCTCAATGTTTCAGCTTATCCCAACAGACCACTGGAAGTAACCCTGCCTGTCAACTGAGGGCAGCTATGAAAGCTAAAATGACAGAAAACAAAGATCTGGAATAGTGGGGTGGAAAAGATTCAAAGATTAATATATCAGCCACGTGGAGGAAAATCCTTTTCAAAGTAAAAAAGTTGAAGAGAAATATTTCATATTTAATATTTTGAGAGCAATAGGATTTAAGGAAGAGAACTGCAAAACTGATGATTTTTTCAAACAGTCTTTTAACATTTAGACATAATTCTGATTCTCTAATTCTTTCTCATGAATATTTTACTTCTCATTGGAACATCTTCATATATGAATGGTCCCAGGGTTTAACTTAAACTGTCCTATGCTGTGAGGGAAAATGCTACCTTCTGTGGAGACAAAGCCATAAAAATAGTTTTGAGTCCTGGTATAGTACAGCCCACTTCAGCATAGCAGCTGCTTATGCTAAGCACCTGCTTCAGCCCTTTTTATTTCACCCCCAAAGCTGTTCTTTTGCTATAAGGGAATATTAACAACACCTGTTCAATATTTCATAATAAACTTTTCCTAAACGCCCAGTTACTGTAAGAGATGCTCCAACCTGTCATCGCCGTATCAGATGTGGGTGGCAGCAACACCTGCACACTTTTAAAAAACCCAGTGTACTTTTGTATCCTTTATGTAAGTATTGCACTATCATAAAGAAGTGTCTGACAAAGTTTGCAGCTCTATTAAAGATATGGTCTCTTTAGTAGGAAGAGTTTGGTGTACTTAAAATAAATAAAGAAATAAATAATAAGAAGAAAAAACCAAGGAAAAAGCCCCACCAAAACCTGCATTGGTAGAAGCTACATTATAATTAGGCATAGCATAATGGAAGTGGATGCCATTCAGTTGCTTATCATGTTTGTAAATGGACAATTCTGGAATAACCTAATGACTTTCAGATTTGACTGTGCTTAAATGTGCATTTTTACATTTATGGTTGTAGCAGAGACCCAGCCAAGCCCCATGCTCACCAGGGTGATGACAGCTGGTGAGCTCCCCAGGTGGTGGATGCTTGTGGAAAAGTGGTGAGCCCCTGAGCCAATGGTATCCACTGCACCACTGTCCCCTGGGCCAGACAGGCTATCAGCCACAGTGGGCTCTCCCCAGGTTCAACTCCCAGGCCAGGGTGAGAGCTGGAACCCCGGCTCCAAGAGGATATGGGCCCCACCCTGGCAAGAGGGCAGGCAGCTGGCACAGGAAGCAACTCCTAGGGCCCAGTAGTCATAGGTGCAGGGGCTGATGAGCTCCTCTGGGGCTCTCGGCACCTGGCAGTGGCCACAGAATACGTGGGAGTCAGCAGGGGTCCAGGTTAGCTCAGACCACCCCAGAGCTCCCTACTTAAGATGGTATCGACCACAGAAGAGAAGGAACACTAGCATAGGCACTGGTCCATGATACATCTCTCCACCACAGCCAAAGACCTAGAATCATGGACCAGGATGGCTTCCTAACGCAGCCCTAACTGATACCGAGTTTGACTTTTCAGTTGACATGGGTTTGCATGCACTTTAACAAACTTTACATGTATTCCAATATTCAAACTCCATCCAAACCTACTTCTATTTCCCCTGAATGAAATGGACATAAAATGGAAAGAACTGCCTAAAAACTTACTGGTTAAAATACCTTTCAACCTGCCCATTCAAGCTGCACATTTGTTATGTCTTTGAAATTTAGGACTAAATTTACATTCAAATTCTTTCAGAGACCATGGTGATGACCCAGTATAAATACTTGGAAATAATGAATTAATTTGACTTTTAACTACAGGTGTGGTCAGGGGTGAAGTAGTACTGGTGATATCAGGCTCCCTCCATTTGGATTGTCAGTGAGTAGTAGGATACCATTGATGAGAGTATACTACTATTTCTAAATATCCTATTGTGATACAGACCACAGGCTCTGATTCTTAGAAACAAGAACTCTTGGGGTTTTATTGTTCCCAAACACTAGGCATTAACATCATGCCCCATTCAGGCATAGCATTAGCTAGGTCTATCGGTTGAATATGGCACCAGCATAAAGTATGGCTCCTAGCTCAGTACACAGTGTTCAGGGTTGTCAGGTCTTTTTTATACATTGTTCAGAACAAGTTATATTTATATTATCCACATCAGACTTTTCACCAAACACCCAAACATCATGAGGTGACATCACGCACGTCTAGTCTCACCAGACATTGTGACCTTCTCACCGTATAGGGGATCTTGTTTATCAGGATACTCCAATCTTTGTGTTGCTGTCCTTTACCCATTTTAACCATTGTTTTCCATCTGTTGGCCTTCTGAGGTGTCTAGAAGCTTCTATTCCTAACTTTCCCAGCCCTCTCACTTTTGCCATATGTGGTCTACTTTCCGGTCACCAAGGTCTATGGTTCAACCTGTTACCGAGGCCTAGTTTGGTTCATGCTACTAACAGGTATGATTTCTATATTCACTGGTCAATGGTTGCACCAGTCCATGCTCCAGCAAGGCCTACATAGTGGTTATAAAACAAAAAGTAAATGTGTTTCTGCATCCTAGAACCACTTAATATCCCATCAAGAAACCTTCGATACTTGGATACTATTGAGGTAATTTGAGGACAAAAATGGAAAATTTATTGTAATAAGATATGCCAGACGTCTACATTTTCCAACTACGGGGACCAAGTTTCTGGGCAGAATTATTTTACAAGACTTCAGAATCTGTGGCTTGGAAAAATAAAACTTGCTTCCAGTCTGAAACTGGAAGTTAAAGGAAAGCCTGTTTTAATGTTCTCCATTGATTTATAGAAAATATTTAACCCGCTCTAGCAACTTGCCTTTCATTTTTTTCTCCCTGTCTTCCTGTCTAAATTAGACACACGAATCACATTCAGGAAGAAAATTTTCACATTAGGTTTCATCAATTGGGTATGTTAGTTCAAGTGATCTGACCGATAAACTTAAGTTCTAATCCCAACAACGCTGGTGATTTGTTTTTTCAGCGTTTCTTCTGCATTTGTTTTATTTCTTTTCCCTATTTAGCTTGAGTCCCTTTATAAGTCTCAGACTGTGAGACACTGAGGTCCTGTGACTGTTTAATTCTTGTGGCATCCTTTTTCATGGCACTCCAGGGCAGTATGGCTTTTTTTCTTCTTTTTTTTTTGGTTACAGTTCTATTTTTTCTGCTGAGGGACAATGCAATCCATTTCACTCTAGCATCCATCTGCTGTGGAGCATACCGTACCTGACACTGGGGCAAGTTTATGAGTAGAGCGCTGAGAGCAATTAGCATTTGAATTAAAGCTACCTGTGGATAACAACAGGTGATTACCCTATTTAACAGCTGCTAAGTGGTGTTATTTGCCAGCTATAGACCACAGGCTGAGTGAATTGTGTGCATACAAATGGGAGTTACTGTGCATACAAATAGAACAACATTAATTAATATTTTTGAATTGCATTTCTGATAAGTGGGCATTCATTCTAAAGATGCAGGCACTGGCAGTGATGATGTTTTGGGATTATGGAGGGGAGGATGACATACTAAAGGTAAGAGTTTTTTAATGCATTTTTGCCATCCAGCACTTGGACCTAAAAGTGAAATAAGCTTGACATTTTACAACAATTCAGTGAAAAGGGAAGTGGCAAATACTAAGAAAACAAAGCACTTGGAGTTATTTTCATTCAAGCTCAGCTCTGTGTCTAACAAAGCAGGTTTATCAATTATGATCCCTTTAACAGAATTATGTTTTTCCCAGTGTAGCTTGCCTAGCTGCCTCCTCACATCTGTCAAAAAAATAGCTAGTAGTCTGTCTTGCTCTCTGCTGTACACAGGGTTTTTCTGACTTTATTTCAGCACACAGACATTCAATTTCCTTTTGAATCCATGCAGGATCAGTTCACAGGCTCTGTACTGTTGCTCCTCCTGAACCTCTTATTTCATCTGGTTGTGCCAATTTTTTATGAGCCACTTTGCTTAAAATTGTCCCTGCAAACCTCTTATCTGTTGAATTTTCCAGTATCTGTTTGATAAACAGAGCTGCAGAGAAACTATTCTCTAATATAAGTAGTAGTTTCCTTCCTCAACTGTTTATTCACATGCTTTAAAGAGGAATTCAATGCCAGTGCTAGCACATGGGTTCCTGAGCTTGCTACAGACAAAATCCTCACAAATGATAGCTAGTCAAAACGTATTCGTGTTCTGGGAGTAATACACCCACACTTACGGGATTCCTAGGTTGCAGTGTGAGGCTTGGCCAAAAGAGACTATTGCATTATGGGATATGTAAGTCCATCAGAAAGCATGTGCCATGAGGGAATCCATGGGAACTACAAGCCCTTGCTCTGGGATACCAAGAGAGAATATACAGGTGCGGACAGAAGTGACTATTTTGGCCTGATCTGGCCTCAGAAAGTGGCTTACAGCCATGCCAAACAAAAGTGCACAGCTGTAGGCTGCTATAAAAGGGCCCAATCCTATGACAATCTGAATCCTCATTGCATGAGGGTTCAGATGAACATGCTTCAAAACAGAGCACCTTCAGTAACTTCTGTCTGCAGAGCTCCCAGCCTAGCAGTGTTTTCAGAATGGGAGGGGGGAAAGGGAGCAGAAGGAGTTTGGTTTGGGGTGGTGCTGGAGGGTGGGATGGGTAGATTGGAGCCTCCCTGCCTCAGGGGCTGAACACCCCCACCCTGCCCCCCCCACCAGCTCAAACTCCCTCTGCTCCCTTTTCCCCACTCCCATTCTGAAAACAGCATCCTGCCTGGGAGGGAGCATAGTGTTGCTACAGAGATAAGACTGCAGGCTGGCAGCAAGCAGCTGGACTTCCCAACTCCTGGGCCCAACAGTTAACTTCTGTTCGGTCCACGGGATCACTGCAACTCATTCCTGCAAAGTGCTATGAATTGCTATGGGGAACTGCTCCTCTGTCTGCACCCAAGGAGTTTCAGATAAACAAGCGTCTGTTTGGCTCCTTCTGAGAGAGTAGTTTCTCTTTCCTTATTAGAGGTTTACTGATATTGGATCTTCTGCAGCACAGCAACAAATTATTACAATATAAACCATACTGCCACCATGTCTGAAAAAGAAAAGCTACAATGAAACCTCCCTAAAATGTCAATATATAGAGACTACCAGGCACATGATAGTAACCTCTGCATCTCACACTGCAGACAGATGTGATCAATGTTATTTATTTGGCATCTTTGAGGGGAAGAATGCAGATGAGATCATTGATCTTTGATGATATTATTTCACATGGTCCAAATCTCCAAGCACCTGCCTCTTTTTATCTGTGTTTCTTATTTAATTTTTAAGATAACCAGCTAGTGTGTGTGTGTGTGTGTGTGTGTGTGTGTGTGTGTGTGTGTGTGTGTGTGTACAGTATTTTTCATTCAATTAAAAAAAACAACTTGAAATACAGGTAGATCAGTGTCTTATTCTTGGCTGTAGCAACTTTAGGGTTTAATGTCTCACGAATCAACTCATGAGTGCAACTCAACCATGAGTTGAAATGAGTGTTTGATATATGCGAACTAGACAGAATATTGATAGCTCCTTTGAAGACTGTATATATAGAAGCCACATGTGAACTGCACACGTGCCTTTTATGCTTGATTGTCAGTTTACACTTTACCCATTTGTTACAGTACGGTATACCTGCCATTTACTGTCGATAGTTCAATTTCTTTCCTTGGTTGTATTTTCAAATCAAGTTCTGATTCATCATAAACAAAATATAGAAAATGCAAACACACACTAACATAATTAATATATGAAAGAAATATAGCATTTGTAGCACTGTATTAGTGCTGCAACTCATTTTTGTATTATTGTGGCATGAAAGCCGAATAAATAAAGCATGAATAGGAACTTGCCTCATTTAATTAAGCAACTACATTGTACCACCAGAGCTATTGATAGAATAGCCATTTAACAATCTCATAATGAACATTCAATTGTCACAGCTTTGGCAGGTTTAATGTGGTAGTTTAATGCAGTATTATTTTTCCTTATCATTGTTCCTGAGCAATATTTAATACCAGCCACATTTATGCTTAAATGTATCTAACATTAAAGAAGGATGAATAGAAAAGCAACGGCTTTTTTTCTTATATAAAATGAAAAACAGTGATTATGTCAAAAAAAAAATTAAACGTAGTAAAAAGTAATAAGCCATCCAATTGTGTGGATTGTTTTGTTTTGTTCTGGTTTTTTTTTTTTACACAGTGCAGTTACATAGGAATTTCTGCATTAACTAAACTAAAGGTGAATAACTTATGGCAAATATATCACACTAAATCACGTACGTAACTGTTTAGAGTAGGGCCACACTGAAGCACTATTTGGATATCCATGGGTTACAGTGTAAGTGATACGTGTGATATATGCAAATATACTGATCCAAACCTTTCCCCATCATAGTACAACTCATAGGAAGAAGGAAGTCAGAGGTTTTTCTGATATTAGGCACCAGTTAATATTCATCTGTTTTGTTATAAGCTGGGTGCATCTACATATGCACTTTACCACAGAGTTGACTAATTAGCTCTGTAGTAAAGTGTCACAGTCTACACGTGCACCACTATTAGGGTGCAGTAAACTAATCAACTTTGCTATAGGATGCTGGTGCAGACAGTACTATCTTACAGTAAAGTAAATAACTGCAATTAAACACTCATTTAGACAGAGACTGTGGGTGGAAATTACACCCAGTCAGCCCAGGCAGCATGGAGCCAAACCCTTGCCTGCCACCTGGCCACGTGGTTCTGCATGTTTGGCACTCTCATGCCCCAACTAGCACCTCTGCTGCCCAAAGCTACCACTCAGAGCCTGGGGCTGACCCCCAAGCCTACTGCCAACCCAGGCCTGCTCCACCATGGCTCAAAGTGCTGCTCTTCCGGGTGCACATGTAGATGCTGTGCTGTGCTGTTGACTCCAGTGCAAACTGCATCCAAGTTTATTGCTTCACCTTAACTGAATGTGTAGATGCACCCACTGTATCTCAGTCTCAGGCATAGATAAGAGGAAATATGGAGGAACCAAACCTTTAGGCACTCAGAGGTAGTTTTCACTGGAATAAATCAGTTTGGTACTGAATAGAACCACAAAATGCTTGTGCTGAAATGATTTAGACATAAACTTGGGATGCTTACAAGTGGGAGTTTTAAAGCATTGTAAATATAATGGACAGACACATTGTGTTTTATTGTTTCCCGAGTGTATAATTCCATGCGGGTTGTCCATGGCAAAGGCCTGCAAACCCTAGTTGCCGAATATGTATATCTAAAAAAATTTCTATAGGACTCTCTTATAGTGGTATGTGCACATCTTGTGTGTCAGAAGCAGCAAGAACATATTTTAAAGAAGGTTTTAAGAATTGAATGTTGCTTGCATTACTATCTGTTGTCTTTTATACCAGCTACAATTGCATCACTTCCAGATTTGCTGCTTCATCTGTTTTTGCAGTGTCATGCTCTTTTTGTGGGTGTACAGCCCAATAGGAAATATTCTTATTCTCAGACAGTTTAGCATGCCAAACATTTAGTATTCTTTGTTACGCTTGCTATTAACTTATAGTAAGTATCCCTTTTATGTCAGGTGCCATCCCACCTGGGTGCTATAGAATGTATTTAAAGAGCTCAGATTGTGCGGTACCATGTGTCATGTGTCCTTTTCGCAGTTCCTCACAAGATGAAGCAATTTAATGTCTTTACCACTTGAACCATAGTCACTTCATGCTTTTCTTCTTGCTGCTTATTGCTCAAACACTGTTTATAGTACTCTCCAAAGTCTGCTTACTGTAGGCTTGCTTCCAAGTGCGTTGGGCCCTGTTCAGCAAAGCACTTAAGTGTATGCTTTACTTGAAAGCCTTCAGTAAGATTACTAGATCAGATTAAGGACATTTAAGTGTTTTCCAGTGTGCTCCTCACCTTGGAGGATTGAGCCCAGTAGGTTGTTATTAAGGAAGTATTTGAGTACTAATATAAAACCTTTAAATTAAAAGAAGCTCTTTGCTAGACCTCTGTTTTCCAGGTAACTAGGTTTTTGGTGATCGTAGGATCATTGGGACAATAGATTTGCGCAATGAGTGTAACAAGCCCCATTAACTTTAAAACTGTAGAATTGGATTCTCAGTGCTTAGATTCTTTCAACTGCAATGGTTTTCTTCCATGTTCTTAGCTCTCTAACTGATATAATTTCAGCTGATGATGAACTTAACTATATATGCACATCAATGGAACAGTTCAGCTTTGTAATACATAGCATATATTAAAGGAACACAACTTATCTTTAACAGTTTTGGTATGATTGTATAATTAATTACCTTTTGACTTGTCTGAATTCATCATGATGTTTGTATATAATATAAGTACGTATTATTTTAATAGCGCATGGAGGAGTGTTGTGGTTTCTGCAAGGGAGAAAGAGAGGGTTCATTTCTTCACAGACATCTAATTCTTGAACTCCTTGGAGTTTACAGTGTTTTGATAAAATCTAATCCAACTGTGCAGAGGGTGCTTGGCATTCACTGTTAAAACCTCCCAGCCATCTTAAACCTGGAGATTCTGTGGTTCACTGACTACCTGAATGAATTATTTTCAACTAATTTGGCTCATCTTCAGAGGAACAGATGGCTCCATCTTTACTGCAAAAACAATAACAAAGAAAAAAAAATCCATGAATCTCCCTGGAAACTCTTCACATCTAAGAGAGATCTTGATGACCATCTTAACATTTCCCACTCAATTGTCTCAAGAAAGGAGTATGTTTAACAAGAAAATAACATGTATAATTTACTAAGCAAAGTATCATATACATGGAGCAGTTGGCTGTGTAATAGAACTGTTATGCATGAGGTTTCTAATAGGACTTCCCCTAGAGTATAGCAGCTGGAAAGAGT
>NW_005842466.1:433816-438754 GCF_000455745.1 Alligator sinensis
AGACTCGGAGGAAACCAAAGCTTAAAGAAAAAATAAACAAGGAGCATAACACAGGGAATGCATAAAATAGGGACAAAGCTTAAAACCCCCCCCACAAATGATGTTTTGGAGGTGGGGGGGGCGGGATCATGCAACAAAAAAGATCTTATGCTTTGATCCCTAAAGTTCAAATTTCATTTAAGCCAGAACTGGTCAAAAATATTTCCATCAAAGTGGCTTTTTCTGGGAAATGGAGTTTGCATTTGGCATGTTTCAGCAACGTCTGCTATAATCTATCGTTTTCCTTTTTCTTGCAGTATAGTATGGGCATAGGCAGAAGATAGGAAGTTTGGTTAATTTCTAATATTTTAGCAAAGAGTAGATTAATTGAGTTGACAAGTTATTTTCTCATTTAGACAATAAAATAGAAGCACTTAGGTATTTAAGACCAATGAATATTGAAAGCAAAATAATAAATAGACATGATATTATATATATATATTGGTTAACTAATCATGCCTGGGTTTTTTTTATCACACAGGTGATATATGAAATTAAACAAAATGATAACCTGAGCTTTAGTATTGCTTCTTATGGAGGCTATCTAGATAGGGTGTGTCAGGGCACTGGTAGTGCCTGCCACTTTAAGGACTGGACCAGGGTGGGGCAGGCACCTGATTAGGGTGGCCATTTTAAGGTCTAGCTCCCTGAGCTGAGGGCAGCTCATGATCAGCCAGCAGAGGAGAAATATCTCTCTGCTGAGCTCTGCTAGGCACACCTTGGAGGTAAGGGTGAGGCTATGGGGATGGCTTGGAGGCCTCATTGGTCCTGAGAATGACCTAAAACTGCACCCTGCCAGGGCAGGAAGGCCTGGTAGGGCGGCTGGTGGTGTGGTAGTCCCCATGTAAATGCCAGGAATGATCACCTCCCTGGTGTACGATGGGTCAAGGCACCTTTACCTCAGCCCTCACCTTTGGGTGTGTTATAGAATGAAGGGAAGGCCAGGTAAGCTTCTTGAAGCACCTGAGCCTGCTGGGGTGAGTAACCCTGTGGGACAGGCATGCTTTGTGAAACACCTGATCTGGAAATGGGAGACCCCAAACCCTGTGAGCAGGCAAGCAGCCTGGATGTGTCCTGAGGGACCCTTGACTGGGCCATGCTCGGGCCAGGACCCAAAAGGGGGTCGAAGGGCAAAGGTGGCCCACCATGAGGAATGCCCAGAGCAGAGAGTCCCAGGATCCTGACTGGCCTGTGATGGGGCCAGGGCCTAAAGGGGAGTGAAGGTCCCAGAGAGGGGACCACAGCTAAGGGGGTGAAGGGTACAGCTGAGTTTAGCTGCCTGGGATGCCATCTGCAAGGCTTGGGCCACAGTGTAGCTACGGATATTCCCCTTAACATCAGGGTTCAAAATGGGCAGCCTCCCACCTAATTCACATCTTAATATTATTACATCAAGGTGTAGCAAATGAGTAAGGTGGGTGGCTGGCCCTTAGACAGGAGGTGGGCTAGTGCTTGCACCAGGCATGAAAGTTTGCCCTGTCATATAGGGAAATATATGGAAAGTTTACTTCCTCCAGGAAGGTTTTTCAGTGACATGACTCCATGTCATTGAATTCATAAATGCTGTGCCCCCAGAAACTTGGGGGGCACAGCGACCGCCCACAGGTGGTGGTGGTGTTGGCAAGTGGGGAGCTCCCACAGGCAGCTGTGGTGATGTCGGTGGAGTGGGGTGGGAGGGTGGCAAGCACCAACCAGCAGTTGGCAACCACCCGCAGACGCCGTCAGCAGCATCGGTGGCAGATCAGGGACCGCCCCCAGATGCCACTGGTGGTGTCAGTGGCAGGGGGGAGGCAGGGTAACAAGCGGAGACCGCCTGCAGGTGTTGCTGGCAATATCAGCAGTGCTTTTTGCAGGGAGTGCACCACCAAGCTCAGGGGGTACATGTGCACCCGCGTGCACCCCCTACATATTGCCATAGATTGAATTTCAACAGTCTGTCCTTCCCATTGAATCCCATTATTTTCAATATGAATTCCTTTTTCCAGTTAAGGACTGTGTAAGGCCCTCAGTTTTAGGTACACAGTTGAGGACTATAAATTATCATGAAAATGTAACTCCTCGGATATTATCCTACCTACACATCTTCTGTAAAATTTTTCATCTCTTTTCACATGGAGCTTTTGTTGCTGTTTTGGGAGCACTCTATACAAAGTAGGCGATAAACACAGAAATTGAATTGATTAGTTGCCAGTAGATGGTCTAAAAATTGGTAACTGTTAATAGTTACACCACAGAGGTCTTTGTTGGGTGGCAGTTCATATTGCATGGCATGAAGAAATGGAGCTTTGAATAGTAAACAACACTGTCACAAAGTTGGGATCTGTTGGCTTGAGTTGAACAGCTCAATTCAGGCCTGGGTGACGTAGGTGACCACATGTATGTGAGTAGGAACCCTGAAGAAATTATTGCAAGAAGCTAGAGGCTTTCTTTTTTTCATTAAGGTAGACCAGGAAACAAAAGAGAGCTGGGGTTGGAAAGAGAACTCTGCAGGAAGGGAAAAAATCTGGTCCAGGAAGAGCCAAGACCTGTTGGGCTTGAGCAGAGGCAATCAATAGCAGGAACCTGGGAACAAACCCATAGTAATTGGTGGAGCCAGAAGGAAAGGTGGCTCATGAATTGAGTCAGGCAAAAAGCTAGGGATTAATAGATGGCTATTATCCAACCCGGTGATAGAGTACAGGTTGGAAATATAGATGGATTCACCTGAATAAGAAGAATAAGGTTGGGCCATAAATGTAAATAAAATCTTTATAATAATTTGATGTTGAAAAGGTTATAGTTATAAATTCTAGCTTAAACATTCCTTTCTATTGACCACATTTCAATGAAAAATCAGATAAGTCAAAGTTTAAAAGACTGTGTTGTCAGATCAACTGATTCTATGTTTAAATATATTAGTTAGAAGAATTGTGTGTTGTACCAATTCATTCTTGGTAACTTCTTACATAATCAACTTATATTCATTAATTACTACTTTATTAGGCCTGTCTATAAGGGTTATTAAATAATTTAAGAATCTGGTTTTTTACATGAGTTGTTTAAGTAACACCAGTATATCCTCATACTTAATGAACAGGGTTTTTATAAAAGCCATTTCAGAATATAACAAAAGTGATGATATAGAATAAAACTTCATAGTTTTCCTTTTTGCTTTCAGAGGTTGGAAGCTGTTAGGTTTATTATTGTGTATGTTTTACTTTCTGTCATTTTTCTTTCTCTGCTTTTAAATGAGTTATAACTTTAAAACATTTTGTTGTCTATCAAAATCATTAAGTAGAGAAATCTCACCAATTGCAAACTTTTGATGCTAATGTTACCTGCTCTGTCATTCTTGGAGAGTGTTCAAACTCAAATTTAGGATTTCTCAGTGGGAGAAGAAGATGGGTCTTTGGTGAAAAGAGTCACTTTGTCACAGCTTGACAGCACTTTATTATATACCGTAAGTCCTGGGCTTTGATGTTGTGTTTATTTAGTTTAAAATAAATTTAGTTTAAAATTCAAAACAAGTTACAGTAAGTACTGCAGGGTCAGCTCTGTTATGAAAGCTCATTTTTGTGCCTTTTACATCCTCTCTGCTAACTGAACATTAAAAAGAAAGAAAGAAAAAGCCTACTCAAATGTAGAAAAATTAATGAATGATTTAGCTTCTGTAAAATGATGGCAAATTGGAATCTGAAGCTGCTTAGTGAAGAGCACTGGGAAATCACACGGATTCGGAAAGTCAAACAGAATAGTGAAATGGGGCCTGAGGTCATGTTGTATGTGACAAGTTGCCAGAGCTCTGTGAAAGGGATCACTCATGCTGTAATTAGCCTCCGTAGTTTGCCTGTGTTCAGAGATTCTTGTATTGCCTGTATTCTGAGATCATTCTTCTACTGTGAAGATAAAACCTGTAATAGCCACCAGAACTCAGATGGGTCAATTGTGAAGATACAAGTCTTCCCTACCTTTTCTTTGTACCGCTGTTCAAGGACAGAGTAAGCCAGGGGTGGGCAATTTTTTCAGCCCAAGGGCCACATAGGCTGTTTTGGCAAGCTGTCATGGGCCGAGTCAGTGAACCTCTCCCCCACTTGCAACAACTCACAAAAAACTCTCTATGTGGGATGGGGTCTCGCACAGCAGTGTTCAGGAGCAGGACGGACAGATGCAGGCCATGCACACAGGGCGGGCAGGCAGGGAGCAGATAGTAGCTGTGCCCCACCCTGGGTCCATGCTGTCACTGACCCATGATCCCGGCCCTCGCCCCAGCCTCGGACGCAGCTCCTCACCTACCCATGAACCCTGCCTACACAGCACCCCAGAGCTGCATCCAGAGCTGGGGTTGGGAACTTGGGGCAGTGACAGCACGGGACTGGGGCAGAGCTGGAAGCTGCCACCAAGCCTTGCTGGAGGGCCGCAGCACCCATGAAGGGAAGAAGAGGGCTGCGAGCCCTGCAGAGGAGGCTCAGGAGGCCCAGGAGGGGAGGCAGGGGCAGGGGACTGTCGCATGTTACTGCTGAGCCTGCTATGTGTGGGGAACTTAGCCTCCCTCCCCCACCCAACACTTCCCCTGTTCCAGGGTATGCAGTCCACAGGCAGGGGAGGGAGTGGGGTGGACCCTGCAGGTACTCCATGCCCCACCATGTACTTGGAAGTAGCAGTCAGGGCCAGGGCTGGGGGAGGCAGGCAGTGCTAGGGCACCCTCATCCCATGCCAGCCTGCAGCTTCTCCCAGGATACAGTGGTGACAGACCCCAGCTCTGCCACCTCAGCACGGGGGAGAGCAGAGTGGTTCAAAATTAGGATGCTAGATTTCAGAAAGGTGGATTTCATCAGATTCAAGGAGTCATGGTGTCATGGGAGGATATATTGAAGGGCAAAGGCACTCAGAAGGGCTGGGAGCTTCTAAAGAGCATATGTG
>NW_005842466.1:438785-454798 GCF_000455745.1 Alligator sinensis
ATGTGAGTGGTAGGGAAGGCACAGGGGGGCATGTGCTCCCCCCTGAGATTGGCCACCACCAGCTTCTGTCACTGCCAACTTGTCCACCGGCAGCTGCAGGTGGTCCCTGCTCGTTGCATTCTGCTCACCACCCCCTTTCCTCCTCAGCCACCACTGTAGGTGGCGGCTGCGGACAGTCCCCGCTTGCCACTCACTGCCATGATGCCCTCCCAGTCTTGGGAGGCACCAGTCATTCATGCTAAAGAGGACAGTATTGGAAGCCCAACAAGAAGACACGATGGAAGCACAAGAAGAATGGCAAGAGACCAGTGCAGCTGCACAAGGAGCTTCTAGAATGCCTCAAGTGCAAAAAGAAAGCATGCAGGCAATGGAAGAATGGGCTGATCACCAAGGAAGCATGCCAGGAAATAGCAAGCATGTGCAGGGACAAAATCAGGAAGGCAAAGATGAAGAACAAGCTGCACCTGGCAAAGGAGGTTAAGGACAATAACAAGAGGTTCTATAAGTATGTCAGTCAGAAAAGAAGGACCAGGGAAGCTGTGGGTCCTGTGTTAATCCAGGGAAAACTAACAGAAGATGCAAAGAAGGTGCATATGCTCAACAGCTACTTTGCCGCAGTCTTCACAAAATAAATTAAGCTGCAGCCAGACAGCTAATGAAGATTATCTGGATAAGGAAGGGGGCAAGCTTCCAAATATAACAAAAGAGACTGTCAGAGAGCTTTTGATAGGGCTGAATGAACTTCATCCCAGGGTCCTGAAGGAACTGGCAGAGGATATCTTAGAGACTTTGGCAATGATCTTCATAAAGTCATGGGAGATGGGCCAGGTATGTACTTATGGGCCAGATACCAGAGGACTGGACAAGGGTCACCATAGTGCCCTTCTCACACCTTTTTTTAAAGGCAAAAAGGAGGACACAGGGAACGACAGACCAGTTAGTTCACGTCAATATTTGTGAAGTTACTGGAGCATATGCTAAGGCAGACCATTTGTAAGCATCTGGAGAAGGAAAGGCTGAACATAAGCAGCTAGCATGGATTAATGAAAAACAAATCATGTCAAATAAACTCAATCTTCTTCTACCTGGGTGGATGAAGGGAAGGCTGTGGATATAGTATAGTATAACTGGATTCAGCAAAGCTTTAGATGAGGTCCCATATGGCCTTCTCAAACAAACTGGAGAAATGTGGGCTGGACAAAACTACTAGTTTTCCACACTACTGTGTGAAGCTTTGGTCCCTGATTCGATTTCGTGGAGATTCATCCCAATTCAGTGGCCAAAACTCCGAATCCAAATCAAATCAAGAGACCCTTTAATTTCTCCAAATCGAATCAGAACCTTCCCAATTAATTTGGAGAGATTTGGCAATTTGGACATAGACACAGCTTTAAATGTCTTTTATACATACCTCAAATTATCAGGCGGCTCATGAAAGCTGCTATACTGGGGCGGATGGAGCATCCCACAGGAGCATGGGTAGCTCCCCGGTGCACTCAGTAGCAGACCCAGAAGTGGACCAGAAGCACTTCTGGTCCACTTCTGGGTCCACTGGGGAGCATGCAGGGTCCCCCCAACTGTGCCCCGCCCAGCTCGATGACTTGTGCCTCCTTGATCTGGGGGGAGGGTGTGTGGGGGGGCCCCAGCACACTCCCCAGTAGGCCCAGAAGTGGACCAGAAGTGCTTCCAGTCCACTTCTGGGTTCACTGCTGAGCAGGCGGGGGATCCCCCATGCTCCTGTGGGACACTCCATCTTCCCCACCATCGCCGTATTCATGAGTCACACCTGGTACCTTGAGGTATGTAGAAAAAACATTTAAAGCTGTGTCTATGGCCGGATCGCTGATTCTCCAAATCAGCATTGAATCTTCAGATTCATATTTGACTGAATTGAATCAGGGACAGTGATATGAAGCAACAAATCGAATCCCTGTCCCCCAATTTGGGCCAAATCTGAATTGAGTATGGCCTATTTCACACCCCCCTAAAAACTACTATAAGATGGATAGATAACTGACTCAACAGCTGCAAGCAAAGGGTAATTATTAATGGGTCCATGTCAAAATGGCAGGAGGCTTTGAATGGAATTCACAGAGGTCTGTCCTGAGCCTGGTGCTGTTCAAACTGTTTGTTAATGATTTGTATGCTGGAATTGAAAGCTTCTTGAGCAAGTGTACAGAAGATACAAAACTGGGAAGGACTGTGAACACTTTGGAGGATGCGAGTGCAATTCAGAAGGATCTAGACAGACTGGAAAGTTGGGCTAGAGCTAACAGGGTGAAATTCAATGTGGACAAATGCAAGGTGCATTTTCTCCTTTAGGAGGGATAATCAAAAACATAAATACAAAATTGGGGGCACCTGGATGGATGGAAGCACCATGGGAAAGGATTCGGGAGTTGTGGTACATCACATAAAATGGGCGACACCTGGCTGGATGGCATCACCGTGGAAAAGGATTTGGGAATCTTGGCAGATCACAGACTCGATATGAGTCTGAAGTGTTATGCAGCTGCACAAAAGGTGAATGTACTTTTGGGATGCATCAGTAGAAGCATTAGGTTCAAGAGACAGGTGGTGACAGTGTCTCTCTACTTGGCATTGGTTAGGCCTCATCTGAAATACTGTGTTCATGGGTGACTGGTGCCTCCAGAGTCTGTGGGGGGGGACCACCAGCCAACCACCAACTGGCGGAGGTGCGCCCCCCAGCAGCCAACTATAGTGCTGGTGGCAAAACTCGGCCCCCCATTCCCCAGCCGGTGAGGGCCAATCTCAGGGAGGGGCACATGCCCACCTGTACCTGCTCTACACATCACCTATGACTGTGTTCAGTTCTGGGCTCCATGTTTTCAAAAGGATGTGGAGAAGTTAGAGAGGGTCCAGAGGCAGACAACAAAGGTGATAAAGGGTTTGGAAAGCAAGCCGTATGAGGAGAGGCTGAAGGAGGTAGACATGTTTAGCTTGTGGAAAAGGTGTTTAAGAGGGAACATGATATCACTTTTCAAATACTTGAAGAACAGCTGCCAGAAAGAGGGAAAACACCCTTTTCTCTCTTGTTGCAGAAAGGAGGATGTGGACCAATGGCTTGAAGTTGCAGCAAAGTTAGTTTAGATTGGATATCAGGAAAAACTTCTCCATTTAATCCACTCAGTCTCCTCTTCTCTAAACTAAATAAGCTCAGTTCCCTCAGTCTTTCCTCATAAGTCATGTCTCCCAGCCCCCTCACCATTTTTGTTACCCTCTACCAGACTCCCTCAAATTTGTCGACATCCTTTCTGCAGTGGGGGGTCCAAAGCTGATCACAGTACTTCAGGTGTGGCCTCACCAGTGCTGCCTAGAGGAGAATAATCACTTCCTTTGATCTGGTGGCAACAATTGTACCAATGCAGCCCAGTATGCTGTTAGCTTTCTTGGCAACAAGAGCACATATTCAGCTTATTGTCCACTGTAACCCCCAGGTCCTTTTCTGCAGAGCTGTTGCCCAGCCAGTCAGCCCCAGCCTGTACTGGTGCATGGGACCGTTGCATCCTAAGTGCAGGATTTTGCACTTGTCCTTGTTGAACCTCATGAGATTTCTTTTAGCCCGTTCCTCCAATTTGTCTAGGTCACTCTGAATCCAAGTCCTACCCTCCAGCCCTACCCTACTACTCCCATGAGCTTGGTGACATCTGTAAATTTGCTGATGGTGCACTCTATGCGATCTTCCAGGTCGTTGATGAAGAAGTTGTACAAAACTGGCCCCAGGACCAACCTCTGGGGCACCCCACTTGATACTGGCTGCCATCTAAACACTGAGCCATTGATTACTACCCTCTGATCCCAATGCTTTAGCCAGTTTTCTATCCACCTTACAGTCCATTCAGCCTATACTCCCTTAGCTTGCCTGTGAGAATGTTGTGGGAGATGGTATCAAAAGTCTTGCTAAAATCAAGGTGTACCACATCCACTGGTCTCCCCACATCCACAGAGCCAGTCATCTTATCATAGAAGACAATCAGGTTGGTCAGGCATGACTTGCCCTTGGTGAATCCATCGTGACTATCCCTAATCACCTTTTTCTCCTCCAAGTGCTTCGAGATGAATTCTATGAGGATTTTCTCCACGAATATTGCAGGGATAGAAGTGAGGCTGATTGGTCTGTAGTATTCCTGGATCCTCCTTTTCCCCTTTCTTAAATATGGACACTGTTTGCCTTTTTTCAGTCATCTTGGACCTCTCCTGATTACCATGAGTTTTCAAAGATGATGGCCCATGGCTCTGCAGTCTCATCAGTCAACTCCCTCAGCACCGTTAGGTGCATCCCATCTAGCCCCATGGACCTGCATATGTCCAGCTTTTCTAAATAGTCCCTAACCTGGTCTTTCGCCCCTGTTGGCTGCTCACCTCCTCCCCAAACTGTGCTGCCTGGTGCAGTAGTCTGGGAGCTGACCTTGCCTGTGAAGACTGAGGCAAAAAAGCCTGAGGCACTGAGTACTTCAGCCTTTTCTGCATCCTCTGTCACAAGGTTGCCTCCCCCATTCAGTAAGGGACCCACAGTTTCTCTGATTCTCCTCTTGCTACCAACATACTTGTAGAAACCCTTCTTATTACCTGTCATGTCCCTTGCTGCAACTCCAATTATGCTTTGCCCTTCTTGACTTCATCCCTGCATGCCCCAGCAATGTTCTTATACTCCTCCCTATATATTTGTCCAAGTTTCTACTTCTTATAAGCTTCCTTTTTGTGACTTAGTTTACTGAAGAGTTCCCTGCTAAGCCAAGCTCGTCTTCTGCCATATTTGCAAGTCTTCCTGTGCATCGGGATGGTTTGCTCCTGCACTCTCAGTAAGGCTTCTTTCAAGTATGGCCAGCTCTCCTGGATTCTTCTCTCCCTCAGTTGCCTAAGTTGCCATCCACTACTACCTTCCCCACCAATTCATCCCTGTTTATGAGCAGCAGGTCAAGAAAAGCACAACCCCTAATTGGCTGCTCTAGCACTTACACCAGGAAGTTGGCCCCAACACTGTCCAAAAACTTCCTGGATTGCCTGCTTACTGTTTTATTGCCCTCTCAGCAGATGTCAAGGTGATTGAAGTCCCCCATGAGAGCCAGGGCTTGTGATTGGGAAACTTCCATTAGCTGTTTGAAGAAAGCCTCATCCACTACGTCCTCCTGGTCTGCTGGTCTATAGAAGGCCCCCACCACAACATCACCCTGGTTGCTCTTTCCTCTCACCTTAACCCAGAGACTTTCAACAAGCCTATCTCCAGTTTCACACTGGAGTCTGAGCAATCATACGGCTCTTTTACATAAAGTGCAACTCCTCCTCCTCTTCTCCCCTGCCTGTCCTTCTTGAACAGTTTGTATCCACCCGTGACAGTGCTCCAGTCATGCGAGCTCCCACCAAATCTCTGTTATTCTAATTACATCATAGTTCCATGACTGTGCAGGGCCTTCTAATTCTTCCTGCTTATTTCCCAGGCTTTGTGCATTCATGTACAGGCACCTGAGGTAACTAATCGATTGCCCTGATTGCTCAGGAAGAATGAAAACACCTCCCTTATTGTCCCCTCCTACTTGCTCTTCCTCCAGATCTTCCACTTCCCCATTTACCTCCATGCTTCTGGGCTTTTCTGACTCTCCCCTCCACCCCAACCCCCTTGCCTTTTTCGGCTACATGTGTCATTATGTTGTTAAGCCTCTCTCAGGCGCTGGGTGTTGGCTGCAGCCAAGGCTGGAGACTTTGGCTGGGACCAAAGCCAGAGGTTCCTGGCTAAAGGGTCTTGCCCTCTACTCTGACTCCTCTATAGCAAGGGGTATGGCCTTCTACCCAGGATTTCTTGAGCGTATATGGACAACATTTCATAGAAGCAGGGCATTGGCTGCCGCGAGTCCCCTACTTTACCTATGACAGGCCTAGGGTGTTAGGTCTGTGTCTTGTCAGGTTTCATGGTAGTCTTATGTAGAGTTTAGATTTTATGATCTGTATAGGATGGTATGGATAAGGATGATCCTGTCTCAGGCGGGGAGTTGGACTACGTGACCTCTGGAGGTCCCTTCCAGCCCTACTGCTCTATGACTGATTCTTTGACTGGATACAAGTGGCATTTTTTGGGCTCAGGAGGTAAAATCCTGGAAAATATCATCGACTTCATGCGATCAGAATCTCAGCCAGAGAGGATTAGGTAAACATCAACAGTAATACCAGGTTCCTCACAGAGTGCGGCCACCCTCATCACCATAAAGGCTAGAAGAGGTCATCTGTATGGGTGCAAAAGCTCATGCTATACCTTGGTTCCCTTTAGCTCTCAAAGACAGTGTGCCTAAAGTATACCTATATGCACCTCCTCTGCTTCTCACTGAAGTACCGCATCTCTGCATGTCCTTCCGTACAAGGCTGTGTCCAAACAACCTAACTGAACCCAGATTAACTCTTTGGTGCGGGCTGATGCAGCCAGCCTTTACAAGCTATTTTTATGTAGGTTTTTAGTTGCACTTATTCCATTGGCAGAATGAGAGAGGGGAGTGGTTATAGAAAAGTAACAGCATGTAGACACCTCAAATCAATACAAGCCATGTCATACCAATGTATGTCTACATGTTGCTCTATGGTGACACAGCGGTTTGCTACAGCAGCATAGCAATCATGTGTGTGTATGTGTGATCGCTAGCTAAGTCACTGCAGTGGCGCGCTCTCCAGATATAGCACGCCACTACAGCATGTAGCAGCAAAATCTACCCATGTACCATGCGCACGGTGCAGTAACCGCCCTTATTACACAGTGCTTTAGTACTTCCAAAAGTACTTCTAATTCTTCCTGCTTATTTCCTAGGCTCTGTGAATTCATGTACAGGCACCTGAGGTAACTATCGATTACCCTGATTTCTCAGGAAGAATGAAAACACCTCCCTTATTGTCCCCTCCTACTTGCTCTTCCTCCAGGTCTTCCACTTCCCCATTTACCTCCATCCTCTGGGCTTTTCTGACTCTCCCCACCACCCCCGCCCTTTTCTGCTACATGTGTCATTATGTTGTTAAGCCTCTCTCAGGCACTGGGTGTTGGCTGGAGCCAAGGCTGGAGACTTTGGGGCATGCCAGTGCTCCTGCTGGGACCAAAGTCAAAAGGAAGTACTAAAGCATGGTGCCATAGCAACATCACCCTATGGCAACATGTAGATGCACCCTTGGTGGCCTAAAATGAGAGACTTCATTTTGTTCTTTGTTTGAGCACCAGAGGCACATGCCTATTTGATTTGGAAAGCGATTCTCATAATTAGAACCAAGGCCCTGGGGATTTTTGCTTTCTTATCCCTGCCCTGCTACTGCCCTAGTGGTTCATCTAGATTTTCTTTCCCAAGCCCATGCAGTCAGTGATACTTTGCATATGAATAAAGTTCTGTGTTAACATACTGCAATGCAGATCCTCAGTCTGTGATCTTAGTAACTTGCTTAATGTTTCTATGCGTTAGTTTACTGAGCTATGAAAGGGATAGATGATGACATACTTACTGGCTTTATGGGGATGCTTTGAAGATTAGTTGATTGCTGTGTATAACATATTTTTGGTTGTGTGCATGAAGGGTACTACATAAAATCAAATTGTAATATTTTAGTCATATAACTAGTGTTCTGCAAACTCCTAATTTAAAACCTGAACCAATCAAACCAGAGAGTGTGTATAGGATGGGGGACACCTTGTGACCATGTTGCAACCACCAAAGAGGATATGGATAGTGAGTTTTTGGTCATTACTTTACCCGGGCTGATATTTAACAGCCCATCCTATGCATGGGAAAGTCCATATTTCATTACTGGTCTGAGTCGATTTTTATAGTGTCTGCCTCCTTAGCTTTTAAATTTGCTTTCTGTTATGTGCTACTGTATATAGTAGACTAGGTTCTAATGGAACCATTCCAGAGTTACACCAACATTATTGAGGTCAGAATAGGTCCCAGTTTTATTTTGATATTAAACTCGCTTCTTCCATTTTCATGTTATGTTTAAAAAATATTATTTTCAGTCTGAAATTATTGGAAAGATTAACAATGACATTCAAGTCAAGTGTTTTGCTATCTGACACAGAGCTGGGAGGTTGTGTGGACCGGGAGATAAACATTTGGCTTATGAGTTGGAGCTAAGTTTTATTCCCACATTTTCTGATGACCTATTGTGTGACCTCTGGCAAGTCACTCTCTCTGCCTGTTTTCCTTCCCACACATTTTCTGTTTCATCTGTTTTAAATAGTAATTAATCTCCATAGAGTAGAGACTCTCTTCATATGCATTTGTACAGGTCTAGAATACTGCAATCCCACTGAACGTCTCTAAGTGCTAGTATAATATAAGCAATGCTAAGTAGTTCTCTAAAGCCACATCTACACAGGAAACTTACTGAGGCTTCCTTGAACATGCCACATTACTCCAAAGTGGTTGCTTCCCAAACTGCAAGCAACATAGCCTTGCTGTGAACAGGTGTGTTACTATAGGGTGGGGTTAACTGGCATTATGGCTCAGCAGTACTCATCAGCCCACCTAAAGTACTGCACAAACATAGCTACTAGGGCTGTGCAAAACGGCACCCTTTCATTTCAACTTCCATTTTGCCATTTCGAAGGGACAGTGTTTCATTTTGCTGTTTCAAAGCATTGTTCCATTTCATTTTGTCGAAACTGTTTCTTTGTTTCAATGCTGTTTCAGCGCATTTCGCCGTTTCACCCATAGGCTATAATAGGGAATCATGAAAATGCCTATAATTTTGTAATTTCTTTCCTGATTTGAATGAAACAAGCAGAGATGGTAGCCCCTGCTGAGGCCACAATGCCTATCAAGTTTCAAGGAGATAGGTGCAGGGGCTTCTGGGAAACTGCACCTCAAAGTGTTCAGAGCAAAACTCATGTCACTTGTAAGTGTGAAGGCAGAGAGAGAGCTCAGTTCAAACAGTATTGTTTATGCTGTTTTTCTGTCCCTCCCCCAGAGCACTGGGATTGGAAGGGACCTCAGGGAAAGATCGCAGTCACTGGCCAGCTACACATGTCAATATCAGAGCAGCCCTTCCCCCCTCTTCCCCCTTTTTCCCTCTCCCTCATTTTTGCTTAGCTGCAAGCAAACCCGGCTTTGAAACGTTTCGAGCGCCCTTGTTTCATTTCAAAGCTGTTTTGAAGCCTTTAGTTTCATTTCGATTTCATTGTTTCGAGCTCAAAACTCATTGAAACAACGTGAAAATGAAACACCTATTGAAATTTGGCACGGCCCTAGCAGCCATGTGAAGTAGTATGATGTGTTTGAGGGCACTGCTGCCTCACATAGTAGGTGTACCATGTAGCTAAGTCCTCAAAGCCACGTAGCCACACTCATTGCAAAGCAAAAACAAGAGAAGATTAAAGACTGTAGCCAACGGGGAAGTTTAGAGTGCAACATGGTGAATAAACAGAGAAGGTAGCTTCCCTCCTCCTGTTACCTACCAGAGCAACACCATAAAATTTCTTTTAATTTAGTTTTGTGTTGTGAAGATTAAAGCTTAATTGAAATGCTGATATTAAAAACAACTTGAAAAAAGAAAGAAACCAAGAAAAAATAAAAAGGTTTAATTATGGTCTGGCAAATACTTCTTCCTCGTTATGCAGCCTTGGAGCTGGTGAATGTCTTCTCTCACTTGAATGCAATTTTATTCCGATCATAAATCTAAATGACCAAAACAACCTAGGATCATAGCAGCTTATAAATTAATAAGGCCAATTGTAAGAACTATGCTAGGCAGCTCATGGATTACGGAATGGAAGGGAGATAAACACTAGGTTTTATTTGTTTCCTCACCTCCCTAAAGACTTGTTTTCTCATACCAGTCAGGAAAACATTTTGTAAGGGTAGGAAACAAGTAGCAGATTGAACTGCTTAAGCAGCTCGCACAGAAATTATGGTTTTTCAGATGGAAAGGTTTGTTGTTTCACTTGGTTGCTCACACCACCACACTGCATTTTGACAGGCCCAAATCCTCAGGAGGGGCAAGTTGATACAGCTCCATTGAGCTACACCTGATACCTAGGTAGTCTTCAGAAATATGCCCAGTGATGGGGCCATATATTTTTCTCTTGGAGACTCTCCCTTGCAGTATAATACACCTCTGCATTCCTTTGATTGTTAACCACTTGACTTGTGTATTCCCATTCATCGTGTCTTATGTAGAATAGACTTCTTGTAATGTTGAATATGGCAGCGGAAAATTAATGGGTTAAAAATCACTCTTCTCTTTAGTCTGGGGCATTTAACCTCTTTAAGCTGAGCTTGTGCAAGTCATTGAGCAATGTGCTTCCTCCAGCAACTCAAGCAAGTACTCTTTTTTTTTTTTTTTTTTAAAGGATCAATTGATGAGTTATAGCTCAAACAGAAATTATGAGCATGATATAAAAATTACTTGCTAAGGTTTTATGGGTTTTGTTATGCAGGATGTAGGACTAGGTGATCATAACAACTCTTTCTGGCATTAAAATCTATCAGATGCCAGTGGAACTGGTTGTAGGACAAGGAGAAACTTTGTCTGCTAGAGGTTCAGGTTCCATTTGACTCCGGCAATATACAAATGCAGTGCTACTTCCTGCATTTGCTTTTTTGATCTAGTTTCTTTAATCATTTTATGGACTATGTAAGGAATTGTTTTACTTTGGCCTCCCCTGCCCTAAAAAAAAATCATTTTTCCAAGCAGAGGATGAAGAGAGTTATGGCATACATAAAATATAGGGGGGAGAGAAAAATGTAAACTATCAAAAGTCAGGACAGAGTAAAGTGAAATGCATTGCATGTAGGCTATTTTAGGTTTGGATCATTGTCCTTCAGGAGCTATAGCCTCTGAGGACATGGAGGCCTTCATAATACAGTCTCATCCATGAGCAGGTGCAGTAACAAGATTATCGTTGCCCATCTATAATGCAAATAAAGGCTTTTTTATGTCACAAAGAACTAATAGTGTCATCCCCCCCACTTTTTTTAAGCCCATGTAAGTTTATTCAGAAATGCCATTGTACAAGCTACCCTGCCAGGGGCTCAGGCTATTTATGCCTTTGACTTCATACTCTTTACTAAACTTAAAACAAGAAAAAAATTCCACGGTAACTACTGCATCACTTTACAGACTCTACTTACATCTTTAAGGAGGCAGACAAGTAGGGAGAAATTACACCCTGGACTATTTTTACAAAATTAGATTTCTCTTCCTCCTAAACAAGAGGTTCTTTAAAGAGTCCATTTTACACTTAAAGGACGCCATATGGGGCACTACAGTGACATAGCAATCATATGGGTCTACATGTGATAGTCAGCTATGTTGCCATCGCAGCACATTCCCTCGGTATAGCGCCCCGCTATGGTGATGTAGCAGCAAAAATCTAGCCATGCATGGTGCAGTAACCACCTGTTCTGCACTGTGCTTTTGTCCTTCCAAAAGCAAGGACTAAAGCATGGCGCCATAGCAATGTCACTGTATGGCCAGAGTACCATGTTTTTTCACATATAACACACCGTCAAATATAATATGCACCTTGTTTTTGAAAGACATTGTGAATAATTTTTTCCCCAGAGTTATGCCTACATAGAACAGGGAAAGGGCTTCATCTTCAGCTGACTCACCCTTCCTTCCCTGCTTAACTGAAACTGTAGCTGCTACTAAAGACTGGTCTCTACGGGCAGACTATGATCTTGAAAACAACTAAAGAGCTTTGAAATAGGAGAAGAAACCAGAAGCCCTAGCAGACAACAACATTTCCCTAAGAAAGGTTAGTTTGATTAGTGGAATGACCATTAAAAAGGAGAGATGATTGTTAATACCTGTGAATTGAAGAACAGTGGGCCATTAACGGGCCATTGAATCTCAGCTGCCTGAGCAGCAATACTAGAGCTGCTGCTTTGAGGAACACCAATCAAAGCAGGGTACTTCTATCTAAAGCAGAAAATCAGCTTCACTTAATACATCCACCCTAATTTGGGGGTGCTGATTTTGGGGAAAAAGGCACATGCTGTATGAGAGAATGTACAGTAATTAACTAGAAGGAAATATGGTTCGTCTTCTAAGGAATTACTTGTTAATTGAAAGGTAAACCTAACAAAACTAGCGTTAGCCTTCAAGAAACTGTTCTACCATGTTAACCTAGTGTAATACTCTGGCTAATAGTCACATAAAAGCAAAAAGTGCGAGAAGTGGACTGGAAAATGGACAAACTACATTCTTGAATTCTACCTTCCTACTATTACACTCTTCTGGTTTCTCCTTGTACTAAAACCAGAGTTTTATCCAGATAGTTCTTAGGGAAATCACTCACAGCCCACCTTTCCTATCGATTTGCTCCATCTGTATTCTATAGAGATCCTACTTAATCAATCCTAACTCTTAACTGCAACTGTATGTATTCATATGCATAGATATAATGCTATTCCTCACCCATTGGCTGTCATGTCATCTTCAGGGATCCTGGTTTTTTCTGTTTAAAAATCACAAATTCTCTGATAAATATTGTGGATTATCTGATTTAAAAACACAACATTTTCCAGTGGCAGTGGAAAATGAACATAGATGGTTATAGATATAGATCTATAGATAGATAGATATCTATATAGAGATATAGATGTTAGGGCTGTGCAAAGCTTTGGTCCCTGATTTGATTCAGCAGAGATTCGGCCTGATTCGGTGGCTGCACCTCTGAATCCGAATCAAATCAGAGGACCCTTTAATCTCTCCAAATCGATTCGGAACCCTCCAAATTGATTCAGAGAGATTCAGACATATTCGGTGATTCAGACGTAGATACAGCTTTGAATGTTTTTTCTACATACTTCTAGGTAGCGGGGACTTTGAACACTGCAGTGCAGTGCCATATGGAGTGTCCCACAGAAGCATGGGCGTCTTCCCAGCACACTTGGCAGCAGACCTGGAAGTGGACCAGAAGCACTGGGGAGCACGCGGGGGGGGGGCCCTGCACCACCCTGGCTCAGCAACTGGTGCCTCCTGCGTCTGGGAGAGGCACCCGGGGTCCTCCTGTGGCTGATTGCCAAGCTGGGGGGGAGGGCATAGGGGACGCCCATCATGCTCCCTAGCAGACCTGGAAGTGGACCGTAAGTACTTCCGGGTTCACTGCCGAGCACACTGGAGACCCCCCCGTGCTCCTGTTGGATGCTCCGTGCCCCCCCTGCACCAGAGGGATCATGAGCTGTGCTGGTACCTCAAGGTATGTTGAAAAAACTTTTAAAGCTGTGCTTGTGTCCGAATTGCTGATTCGCCGAATCAGCATCGAATCTTCAGATTTGGATTCGGCCAAATCAAATCAGGGACAGTGATCCGAATCAACACATAGAATCAGTGTCACTGTCCCCTATTTGGACCAAATCCAAATCAAATAGGGCCCATTTTGCACAGCCCTAATAGAGATAGATAGATAGATAGATAGATAAAATTAGTTGAACACGATGTTTTATTGACATATTTACAATTTTAAAGCCATCTGAAAGCCTCCCAGTGCCTCAATCACTATAATAAAATACATTCCAGTGCCCCTCAGTCCTCACACACAGCCATGCTGGAAGGGGGGCCCCATCTGCCACAGGGCCAGGGATCCTGTCCCCCTCAGCTGAACCCAAGCCCCAGCTGCTGCCCACAGGGGGTGTTGGCTGCTGTGGCAGTGTGGAGCACAGAGCCCGGCTCTCCCTCCCCCATGGGTGGTACGGCCGGAGCAGAGCCCAGGGTCGGGGTGGATAGAGGCTGCCGTCTGTGGGTTCAGGCTCCCCACCCTCCTGCCTCCCCACCCCCCTGGGACTTCCATGGTCCAGCAAGTGGGACTCAGCATGGCAGGGAAGAGTGGGACTGGGCAGGGAAGCTGTTTGCAGCTGCAAGCCCTGCACCACCCTGGTGAGGTGCCCCCTGCCTGCCCAGCAGCAGTGAGGGGCATAACTTTGTGCTGCCACCCCCCCCCCCGCTTCCGGGTAGACAGAGGGCACTTTGCCAGGGTGGCATGGGGCTTGCAGTGGCAAGGCCCTTCCCTGGCCAGATATCTTTGCCCTGCCATGTCGAGTCCCTCCCACTGGGCAGTGGAGGGCCCCAGAGGGAAGGCAACAGGGCTGGGAGCCTGAGCTTGCAGTGGGCAGCCCACATCCACCCCTAGCTGTGGACAAATCTGGGGGGCACATGCCCCCCCTACCTCCCCCAGGAGTGTGCACAGCAGTGGAGAGCCAGCACCCCTACTCCCCAGATAAGCCACCTGCTGCCCAATCCTGCTTCTTGCTGGAGCCCTGCAGCCACGCATTCCGACCCCGGTCCCCAAGTCCTGTGTACCATCTGGGCTGGGCAGCAGCCCCAGCCTCCACCCTGCCCAACTTCCTTAACTCCATCCCCCCCTCCCTATTGGGGTCTCAATCCCTCCTCCCCACCCTGCCAGACTTACTTGTGGAAGCTGCTCTCCAGGCTACCTCACAGCCATTTGGATGTGTGGGCATGCACATGCACATGGAGCCCCCCAGCCCCTTGCAGGCTGGAACTCTGCCAGCCTGCAGAGAGCTCTTTGCAAAAGTGGAATATCTGTTTCTTTCTCTGTTAAAATGAAAAAAAAAATCCATGTTTTTATCAGTTGAAAGGGAAAATGCACAGTTTTTAAAAATGTTTCCACAGAAAACAGAAAACTTGGATCTTTGGTCACCTTGCACTCCAACTCTATATTATGATCTATTCTGGTGGACTTCAGCATAGTGTCAGGGAATTTGAATATTTTGGGATAGAGATTTTGACTTATCTGGTTGTGACAGTGGACACCGATTTGTATGAAGATTAGATACTGCTTAGGGTTTCCATGATGAATTGTAAGAATCTGTTGCATACCAACAAAAAGAAAAATGCTGCGTTTCAGAAAGGGCCCATTCTGTGCTGAGTAGCGTGGTGTTACCCGTGATTGATGGCATCAGGACAGTTCCTGGTGTATGGAACTATTTGGTGTGAATAAGGGTACTGCAGTCTGGTTCCTCACTCTCACTTCCAGCCTTCTGGTGTATTATACATAGTCTCTGTCAGAGGAGACCTTTTCATAACCTGGTTTGTTTAAGAATCATTCTCCCACAGGAATAAACAGAGAAGCTATGGTTCCATCTCCCCCACACTGTGGGCGCCTTCATTTCTTTGGCATGCAGAGCTGCTTGCCAAGATTCAGCCCACAGCAAATTTTTATGATTGAGTTATAAATCCTTGAAAATATGAGTTTATAATGAAAACGCCAACACAACATTAAAAATAGTGGCAGTGGTAGGCACTGCTCTAATGACATTCTTCATTTTTGCTTAATTCTTAGTGAACATCAGCTCCACTCCCTGCAGCACTAAAGATAAAAGACATCCTGCCTGCCTGACTCCTGGAATACCACGCACACAAGGGTACACAGTGTGCACTGCCCTGTTGGATTGACTCAGTGCCTACACTCACCCTGATCCACAGTATTGCTACAGTGTTCTAGGAGCATTTTTTTAATGACAAAAGATGGCGATTGCTTCTTGAGTTACGACTTGTTTACATCCTGTGGAGAAGGATCCCTGTGGGATAGGGAAGGGATGTTTCTTTAAACCAGGTTGGCAGTATCTGTAGAGTTTTTGCTGCCTTCTGCAGTGAGGAGTGTGAATTTTCTGGTCGTTGGGGATATTGCAGGGGTCTGGTCACAAGTGACTTCTTGGTCTCTCTGCTGGCACACATGTTAGTGTCTTCAGGATAGAAATGTGTCTTCAGGTGAAGCTGAAAGGCTTGCAATATACAGGAGGTCAGATTAGATATACTGATCCTATGTGGATTTACATAGGGTTTGCCATGTGCTAGGTCACATCATAGGTCCATCTAGCCCAGCAACTTCCAGCATTCGGAGTTTTAGGAAATACTGCTTTTGAGACTGCCCTTGCCCCCACCATGTTCTCTATGTTTTGAGGACTTTTCATAGATTCATAGATTCATAGATGTTAGGGTCGGAAGGGACCTCAATAGATCATCGAGTCCAACCCCCTGCATAGGCAGGGAAGAGTGCTGGG
>NW_005842466.1:455690-464119 GCF_000455745.1 Alligator sinensis
TCACCAGTATGGGGTGGGATACCGTATCGAAGGCCTTCCTGAAGTCTAAGTATATGACGTCAACCCCTACTCCTGCGTCCAGGCATTTTGTAACCTGGTCATAAAAAGAGACTAGATTAGTCAGGCACGATCTACCTGCTACGAACCCGTGCTGGTTTTCCCTCAGCATAATTTTTTCTGCCGGGCTCTCGCAAATGTGAGCCTTGATAATTTTTTCAAAGACATTGCCAAGGATGGAGGTGAGACTGACTGGCCTGTAGTTGCCTGAGTCCTCCTTCCTCCCTGTCTTGAAAATTGGGACCACATTGGCCCTTTTCCAGTCCTCTGGGACCTGGCCCGTGCGCCACGAGTGTTCAAATATTCCCACCAGTGGCTGTGCAATGACGTCAGCCAGTGCCTTCAGTACCCTCGGACGGAGCTCATCCGGGCCTGCTGACTTAAACGCATCCAGTTCCTCCAAGTGACTCTGCACCATCTCAGGGTCATCTTCCATGGGTTTTCTTCCATGAATTTGTCCAATCCCCTTTTGAACCAAATTAAACTATCATTCTTCACAGCATTTTGTGGCAATGAGATCCACAAGTTTATTACATACTGGGTGCATTTACACATGAACTTTACTGCTGGGTTGACTAACTAGCTCTGCAGTAAAGCATCACAGTCTACAAGTGCACCCATGTTAGGGTGCAGTAAACTAATCAACTCTGCTGTCGGATAGTACTGTCTGGGACTATCTTACAGTGGAGTAATTACATCTGCCAAAATTCATGTGGAAACTGTGACCAGGGCTGGCTGGGGCATGAGGGTGCTGGGGCAGGGTTGCCTGTGTGCACTGTAGCACACCCATGCCCTAGCCAGCTCCTCCGCTGCCCGATGCCTCCACTGGGAGCCCAGGGCTGACCCTCCATGGTCACTGCCAGTCTGTGGCTGCTCTGCCCCAGCTCAAATTCCTATGGTCCCTGCCATACATGAAGATGCTGCACCTGGGAAGCAGCTGACTCTAGCACAAACTGTGCTGGAGTTTATTCAGGCTCCTTAATAATACAGCCTAATCCTTTTATTTAATTTTCCTTAGTTCTAGTATTTTGAGAGAGTGAACAAGTAATAACTCTGTATTTACTTTCTTTTTACCATTTGGTATTTTGTAAACTTTTTGTGAAACTATAACATTGCTCAACTACACATCTTACTCTCTCAGTTTACCTCCATTTTCCCCTGGTCCCTTCCTTTTAATCTACATTCTCTTTGTGAATAATTTATTTGATTGATGGTGGAGTGGAATGCAGGAGCCTATCAGTTATGATTGTTAAGCAGCAGTCAAACATATTCCAAACACCAGCCCTGGATTTGAATTGCATTTGTCATTAATCGTTAATGTGCATTAGATCAATATGTCCATCAAGGGAAACTTAGCTACAATTAGTCATTCTTGACTGGAAATAATTATAATAATAACTGTTAAGACATTGCTTTATCTGAAGGGATATCTGGCATCACAACCCAAGAAGGAGATAGGAAGCAAAGGCAGAGATTATTCTAGTAAAGTAGAGCAATACTGTTTTAGTAAAAAGTTACTTGTTGCTTCCTTTATTTGTTAGTGATAAAAGCCAGTCTTGGATCTGTGACACCAGGAGAAAGATATAGTCCTGTTGTGTGCACACAGTCATGTATATGAATATAAAATATCTTTGTGACTACAGGCCTCATTGGATGTTATGTAAGGACCCCTTGACCACACAGCATGTAGTCATTCCTCTCCCCCTCAGCTGTACTAGGGTAGATGGGTACTTTAGATGACCCCACTGACTACCAGCAGCTTCTGGCAGATCCCTCTTCTTTGTGTCCTGCTATTTATGTCTCCGGCATCTTTCCTGAATGAGTGTATGATGCATTGAATGTTGAATGAAAAAACTGGAAGACTGCATACAAAAATGGGACGTCAGGCTGGCCATCTTCACATTGATGCTCCAGGGAAATATGGGTAGAAGAGAGAGGAGAACTCGGGGGAGGAATCTGGGGAGGATTTGGGGAGCATGAAGAGGAAATGTAATTGAATCTGGAAGTAAGCAATATCAGGACTTATCAAATAGCCAATATTTTTGGTTTGTTTACCCACCAAAAATGGAGCTTTGGGTTGACTATATTTACTAATGAATTCCAAATTCAGCAAATAGCCATCCAGCATCCAGCGAACAATTGTGACGAAGCTAAAATGATTAATTTTTTCTTTTGTTTTTCATTGTGGGATGAGTTACCATATCCAGATCAGGTGGCAGAAGTGCAGAGGGTCACTAGAAGGAAATATACATAGCGGGGACTGACAAGACAGCCCAAAATACAAGGTGGGGGAGAGTCTAAAGAGGGAAAAGAGCTGCATGTTGTATTTCTCTAGCAAGACATACCACAGCTCTCTTAAGTCTGAAGGAAATGGAGGAACAGCTTTACAGTATATTTGGTTGCTTTGAGCCTTGTCTATGCTATTTTCCCAGCATTAGGAGCCCATTTTAAATAACAGTTTCTAGCTCCATTGCTATGACAACCAATGTAGAGAGAGTAAAACTTTGAGACTTTTCTTTTTTTTTAAAGCCTGAAAAAGACAGGGACTAGGGAGGCAGCCAGATAGTCTTGAGGACCCTCTGCGTTAGAGGAAAGCAGGACGCTGCTCCAGGCTTCAAGAGCACTAGCAGTCCCGCAGCCAGTTGTGGATGCATGCAGCCAGCTAAGGGGATAAGCACGTTCTGCATTTAGTGAGCTCTTGTCTGCTTATGTTTGATATCAGGATGGCTGCGACAGACAGAGAAATACTCTCGTTGGTTTTACCTTTGTTCATTCTTTCTTTGTTCTCCCCTTTAGTCTAAAATACCTATTCCTCAGTGCATGCGTGATTCATCACTGGGTTACTTTGCTTCTGTAGCCAATTTCAGTAGAATTACCTTAATTACCAATATCTTAATAATGAACTGATTGTGATGATTAATTCCATGTTTTCTCTTTATCTGCAGAGAAACATACTACTAGTTGTTCCACAATGCACCTAGGCTATAAATGGAAACATTAGTGAGACTTGTATCCCTTGTACCATGCAAGAGGCAAGGTATTGTGGGCATTTCTGTTAATATTGCTGTTTCTACATTTTAAATAACGTGCTCTTTTTCCTTTTGTCAGATGCTTGATGTAATAATGGGAAGAGAAAAACCAATTTCCTGCTCCCTCTGTGAAAAGATTATTCCTCCTTGGCATCATCATTAGGGGACCAAGAGGAGAGAAGGGAAGACCAGTAGCCTACCAGCAGAGTGAGGACCCAGAAACAGTATGGACGTGAGGTAGGCAAGCACGACTTCCCTTTGTAATTTCTAAACCTGCCGAATAGGACAGGTTCCAAATCCAGTGATAATAAAGCAGAACTAAGATCCCTGCATGATCCTGCTTAAACTTTTTTTAAAGATCATTAGGAAAAGCTTGAATTTCTCCTTTGCTTTGGTGCTACAGACTTCTGTTTTTGGAGTTAAAAAGGTGCGACTTCTGTTTCCCAGGTGGCCATTATCATAAAATCATAGGGAAGTAGGGCTGGAAGAGATCTCTAGAGGTCATCTAGTTCAACCCCATGCCTGAGGCAGGATCATCCCTATCCAAACCATCCCATACAAACCATTATCTACACTCTACATAAGATTACCATCAACCCTGACACAACACAGACCGAAAACCTTAGGCGTTAGGATGCAGTAGCATAATTAGAGGTGAGAGTGGGGGACATCAGCCCCTGGTGCCAATGTAGAAGGGGTGCCAAAATCATCCCCCATGCCCACAGAGTCTGTGCCTCAGCAGCAAGAGCAGCCCCAGGGTATTGCTGTTGCAGCAGCAGCCGGTGCACAGACTCCTGTGCTTCCCCCTGTCCCTGCTCTAGAAACCGCATCCTCTCGCCCCCGCTCTCTCTTAGCGTTTTCCCAGAACTGAAACCCTGCTTGTTACGCCACTGCAGGTGGGTAAGCCAAATCTTTAGAAATTTAAGAAGGGAGGGTGACATCATTATTGGTCCCATGGGATTACAAATCCCTGCATCCCTGTGGATGATGCTCTCTGTATTAACTATCTGCCTGTCTACATGCACAATTATCTCCTTTACATGCAACTCTTGTAACAGCGAGGTCTCACTGACTGCTAGCCTGTCAGCTTCAACTGTGTGCAATCAGCTGCATGTAGAAAACCAGAGCAAAATAAATGGAAGAACCAAAGTCTCTGCAAGCAATCTGGAATACTTAAACAAAACCCTTGAAAGAATTGTCATTTGAGATCTGAAAAAGTAATGAGTTGTTGTTCAACTTGGTGCATAAATGCCACTCTTCTGTTATTGCCCTAATTAGCTGCTTTAGTCAAATAGTAATCTTAAGTGAAACCACATTTTTTAATGATGCAGAGCATTGTGCAAATGACTGTAACTGTCATGACTCACAAAATCATCCTGTGACACTCTGGTGTTCAATCATAAGGCATCAGCTTGGTAAGTAACTCTCAGGCTGGATAAAGGTTGTGGAAAGACTTCCTTAAGACTTGTCATAAGGACATGTGAAATGTGCAGTTGCATTTAGTGTCTGGTCCATTGCCTAACAAGGTCGACAAATAGGCTGCTGTTTACACTGGTGAGCACTAGGTCAAGTCTGCAATGCAGTCTTCTGTTGCTGAAATGCATCAATAAAATATGCCTTGCATTGGTGGGGCAGGGAGACTCATGGCAGAAACAATGATGGGAAGGGAATAAGACCTGTAGAGGGGAGTGGGAGGCAATTCATAGAGCTAAATGATGGAGAAGCAGGAGGAGGATTAAAGAATTGTGCGCCCTCCAAGTTAATTCACTCACCTCTGCTAAAAATATGTAGGTAATAACATTTAGCATGGTGAAAGCACTGCATATAAACATCATCCTGGGAGGTAGGCAAATATGGTCCCCATTTTCAGTCCTGGGAAAGCTGGTGCACAGGGCTTATCTGTGTGGGGAAGTCATAGAGAAAGTGCTGTGAGATGGCGAGTGTGTGACTATAGAGCTATTTTGTATTGGCTCTTTATGTGAATAGAATAGCTCTCCCACCCCACCTATTTTAGGCCTTTTGCCTAGGTAGACAAGCACAGAGTATAACAAACTGTTTTCTATGTTGTACCAGTATAATGAAGCTAAAATGTGGACCCGGGAAGTTAGGGGATGTCCCCCAAGTCGCATACCATTTGAGTGACCATCTCTCTCTTCCATGATTTGGAATTGAAGTGGCACCAAAATATAAATGTTAACAACCTTAAATAATGACATGTTGCTATAGCTGAGATGAAAAGCTAGAAATTCCTGGTGTCCAATCCACTGGCTTGAATATTAATGCACATATGACCAAATAAGCAGGACCAATAGACATTCTGAGCAAGATCCACAATATTTTGTCCTTTGCTGCAGCAGTGCCAGCAGCCAACAGAGGGGCCTCCCAGAGCTATAGTGAATTTGATGGCATTACACAGACTTGGACATATATTAAGCAGAGCCCTGTTTACTTGTGCTGCATAAGAATCACAAGGGGAACAAAAATCAATGTTTTCCAAATGGAAAAGAACGGAACTGTTAGGGAAAGAAATGGTATTTTCAAGTTTCTCTGAAAGGTAACACAAACAATGCAGAAGGGTAAAAAAAAAAAACCAAAAAAACCTTTCTAGCAAAAAACCACTTGCCAATGTCCTCTTCACTCCAAATTTACCTTGCTTTGGAAGGTTTAAAGCACTGTAGACCCTTAGTATTATTTTAAGAGGGTTTTGTGCATGTGAGAGTAGATAGGCTTTGGAATTGATTTGTTTTGAATTGTAAGATACACAAAGCATCTTATATCTTGACAGGAACAGAAGACACTTAGGTTTTATAGAGGGGCACCGAGATCACACTCCGAGTGCATGATACAGTGGTGTAATGAAACGGAGATCAATGTTAAAATGAATGTAGCACCACTGAGGAGTACACACAGATCAATACTCTTGTAAGCCGTAGAGTATAATCCTGCTCTATAGGTCTTGTTAGATAGTACAGTCAATTCTACAAAGACACATTTTTCTACATTTCCCCAAAATGCAACTTTGACTTATCTGTCCCAAAGACTATATTACAATGTACTTCTTCTGGCATGTAAAAAGCTAAAGCTCTGTCTTCCTATCTGTAAACTGAAGGACAGGTCACCTAACATGCCAGCCATAATGGTAAATTCTCAACTCTAGGGCATGTAAGAATTTGGAGGACACAGATTGAAAGTTGGAGACGGTTGGAGTTTCACACCTGTGGACATGCTACCTCCATTCTTCTTCTCCTTCTTCTTCCTTTTCTTTTTTTTTAAGAAACCCCTTTCCAAACACAACCATTATGAATGGAATCGGACATCCAAATTTTGCAGCCTTTTATCACTCAGTGCTCAGGGCATGCATAGACAAAACAGGGGCCCTAAATTGAAGCAGTGGGTTTAAAAAAAATAGTACTTCAATTTAGGACTGATTAAACCCCCATGCCGTGCACACACCCCACTGACTTGCCTGCCTCTCCAGTAAGGAGGGGAGGGGGAGGATGGGCTGCCGGCGGGTGGAGTAGTCCCTGGGCTGCGGGAGGTGGGGGTGGTGGGGGCTGGTGCTTCCCTCCGCAGCAGCGGCAGCCCCCTCAAGTGGCACCCGCCCACAGGCACCCAGCTCAGGCAGTCCCAGGGGGCACTGCAGCTATGGAGAGAAGCACCGGGCCCCCGCACAGCTCAGGCAGGCTCCAAGGGGGGGAAAAAAAGGTCAGGTTCATTATTTTTCTTGGACAAAGCCTGCCAGGCTTCCTGCAGAGCCATGGAGCTGCATGAAGCCTGGTGCTTTGCTCCGCAGCTGTAGGGGCAGCAAACTAAAACTCCTCAAAGGAGTCATTTAAGGTGTGCTACGCCACTGAATTTCCTACGGTGGCTGGAATTAATGTGCAATACACTGCCGAGGTGTGCAAACACCAACACCATTAAAGTGGTGCAAAAGCATTTAGCCCTCTTTAAAGTGTCGTGCACACACGCCTCTCATTTCGTCTACACATGGACTCAAAACTAGCTTTGGGGTATCTACCACTCCAGCTCTGATTTTTAGAGTTGATGGGTGGCATTTTAAAAATGTGTCAAGTTTGTGTCACTTTCTGATGGATAGATGCCCTTGAAAATAGAACCAGGTTGCTCTACTTTTATTCCTTAAAGATTTCAGGTTATGCCCATTAATCCTTATGTCCCATCAGGACTGTTCACTGGGCCCTATGAAATCTGCAGACAGAATCCCTGGTAGGAATTGATGACAG
Organism: Alligator sinensis; assembly: GCF_000455745.1. NCBI lineage: Eukaryota > Metazoa > Chordata > Crocodylia > Alligatoridae > Alligator > Alligator sinensis. The sequence goes on from NW_005842466.1 coordinate 463,018, forward strand.
CAAGCTGCTGCTAATGACTTGAGCAAGCCAAAACAAATTGTTTCCTGTGAGGGGACAGGCAAGGCAGATGCCCTTGGCATTGCCTGTTCTCCTGGTGAGCAAATTAACAGTGGGGATCTGCACATTAAAGCAGCCCTAATCTGCTTTAATTTGGACCTCTGGTGATGGCACTGACCTCTGCAGGCTGAAAGTTATAGCAAGATCACCAGGCAGTACTCACTAGTTTCTATGTGGCCTGCTAATGTGGAGATTAATCGCTTTGCGATCAGTAAGAGCCAACAGAAAGCCATGGGTCAGTGGTAATATATGTCTGTTGCTGCCACTCGGCATAATTTTAGATAACATTTAGGACTCAGTTCTCATATCTTAAGTATGGGGGTTTTCCCTCTCCAGATGGGGGTTGTGCCTTGCCCTCAGAAGACTCCCAAACACTTCATCTGTCCTGCTTTCTAGATAATTGGGGAATTTCCCTATAACTTGCTACCCTGTGCTAGCATTCTCCAACATGTACCACATTGCTTTCTGGTATGTTAAAATTATTCTAAATAAGAAGGTCTAACTCCTGGGTTGGAGGTGATGCGGATACTGCAAATGCAGCGAGCTCTAACTCTATCATTTACAACGGGTAAGATGATTTTTGTACTTTGGGTCAGGTTATATTAACCACCTGTTCCAGCACTTGCAATTGCCATTTCTTTGATTTCTGAATAAAAAGGCCCGATTCATTCATGACTACTATGGTAATCATTGTCTGCTCACTCATTTAAAACTACAGTTGCAATAATGCTGTATGGGTGATGGGTAATGGGACATTTCAGGTTGGTCCGACACTTTAGAGCTGCTTCTGTTACTGAGGAGAACCACATAGGATTAAGCCTCTATAGCAGTTCAGTCTCTGTTCTTTTGTTCCTCAGGATATGAGTATCTCTAGGACATGCCATTGAGCGGTGGAAATGACATTTTCAATATTTTTCAATATTTCTTTCCATCTAACTTTCCTCATTGCATGCACATTTTTCTTTATACACTTCAGTGGGCCTGTCCTTGGATTCTTTCTCTGGGCCCAGGGTGCTGTAAGGCCACTTCATCTCAACATTTCTTT
>NW_005842466.1:464129-500254 GCF_000455745.1 Alligator sinensis
TTCCATTAATAAATACTGGATTACAAAGTTCGTTCAGGGAACAGCGATACAAGGCTCCAGGGCTATCTACTAACAGGCTGGAAAGCCCATCAGCATTATGTTCAATTCCATCTCCCCCAGGATAGTTCAGTTGTCTTATTGAGCTACTGCATGGCTTTCAATCAAGATTCAAATATATTTTTTAAAGAGTTATCAGCAGAGATTCAAATATGTCCTTTTGCAAGCTGTTCCAGTGCGTATGGGAAAATCAGTTATTCGATGTGCATGTTCAGTAAAGAGCATGAAAGCGTAATTGCTCTGCATGAAAATGCCCTTGCTGATTTTGCACAAACTGTAATCCACTCTGCTCTGCCCTACATCTGACTCAGGTCCTGAATCCCTGAAGATTTTTACAGAGGCTTTACTAATAGTCCAGGAGAACAAAAGTACTAGCACCATTATTTCATGTCCTTATAATTTTTGCTGTGAAGCCTGATATCATGTCTTATCTAAGTGTGTATGTTGCGGTTTCATTTCAAATCAAAGATAGGCCCAAGGTGCAAAAGCTTAGATTTACAATAGATAGCTCTTATTAGAGTAGTATGGCAGTGCCTTACAAAATTTTAGCACTTTCAGTTTCACATCCCCCAATGGGGTATAGAAATGTTGTTATCTGTATTTTAAAGGTACGGGAAACCAACGTATAGGGATTTTTGTCTGTGCGATTTGAGACACGGGAAGTCTTTAGCAGAACAGAGCTTGAAGCCAGGTTTCCCAGTGGACCATCCTGCCTTTCTCTTCGGATCTGGAATTGAATTTTGAGGAGCTGAACCTGAAGAAGCATGTAGACATAGAGTTATTGTTCAGACCCTTTGTAGGCAAGTTGTAGATTTAGATTCCAGATGCCCTTTAAAGTTGGAGACAGATTCTGGGTGCTGGTAATAACACCTGGGAAGTGGGCATGAAAGGATTGAAATCAACTGCAAGCTATTAATAATTAGATACCAAATGTTACCTAATTTTTACATCTAATCAGTAACCAATTGCAGATCATATCCTAAACATATCCTGTAATCAAATGGTTAGAAGTGACCACTAGTCCAACCCCCGGAACAAATGTAGCTGTACTCTTCCTAAACCTCCAAAGAAGGAAATGTCACGACTACCCTAAGCAGCTCGTTCCACTGTCCTACTGATCAAACAGGAAGATTTTTCTCTGAGGATTAAGCAAAATCTGCTTTGCTACAATTGAAATCCCTAGCCTCCTGTCCTGCCCTCTGTGGTAAGGGAGAAACAGTTGTGCTTTATCATTTTATGGCAGCCTTTCAAATATTCGAACCTCACCCAATTGTTAAGAATGTGCACCTACATTCGAGTCTGAGTTTATCTGTCTTCTTGGATTCTGAATTCCTAGTCTGTCTGGGAGATACTGAAGTGAAGGGGAAGTGTGATTCTCTTAATTAAGCTTCTTCTGAGTGTTATTGCTGTATATGGTATCCCTTTAAAACCTCATTCTCCAATTCATGCCAAGATGCCCACCTCTTCCTAGGGCCCTCCCAGCTTCACAGTCATCACTAGGCCTCAGCTGTGTTCTCTCAACTAAATCTGTACTAGCACTTCACTATGGCAACTCTCACTTCCACTGACATTCACCCATGCTTATCCTTTTTCTGCTCTTCTTCCAAGGCCACAATTAAACCTGTCTACTGCAATCTGGTTAGCTGGCTGGTGAAAGGAAAGAAAGGGAATTTAACTGTCACCATCACAAAAAGCACCATAAGGAGATGGCTTTCCCAGTAGAACTCTAGGTTCAAAGCTGCAGTGTTACCCGAATGGGTCAAACCCAAATGTCTTCCAGAATTAATTTTTTACCCCAATGCAGAATCACAAATACTATTTGGGAGCGCCGGGGGGGAGGATGTCATTTCTCTTTAGGATGAACTCCAAATCTGTGCTGATAATATGGTAATAGATATGCAATAGACTTTTTCTTTTCCTGTAGAAAGAAGCCTTGCAAAAATAATATGGAGACAAAGCAAAGCACAAACTGCTTAGTGTATTAGACTAATCTGTCAGTCCTGGCCGGACACCTGCGAAATTTATTGCAAGTTAGATAGCATTTCTCTCCATATACTGTTTTGATTGAAAGGGTGATTTATCAAGGCTCAGCATCTCGTTGAAGGCTGCACTTTGGTCTGGAGGGTAATGAGTTGTAGCCACATCTCATTCTCCTTCCTCACATGAACGTAAGAGATTGCATGGCAAGGTGAGGCTTTGCAGTCTTTGACATCGCAGGCAGAGACAGCTCTGCTGGCTGCTCGGGGTGGGACCTTTCACAATAGCTTCAGAATCAGCCAATTTGACCCTCCCAGCAGGCAGAGAAATATATTAATCAGGAGCTCTCAGATAGCTGCAGAAAGACAATGGAAGTAAGGGCAGTAGGGGGCAGAGGGGAAAAAAGAGAGATGAGGGGGAGGGAATCTGAGAAGAAAGTAAAAAAAAAAAAAAAAAAAAAAAACACCCGGACTTTAATATTATTCTCAAAAACAGGAGAAACTGAAAAGATAGATTATTGTTATTCTTGCTCTTATCCATGCCATCAGCTTCATTATGTGGCACAAAGCTGCCTGACATTTTGCTGGCTGACTACAATAGCACAGCCACATATTTTGTCTGTCTCTCATCGCAATGCATTACAAATTAATATTTTCTTATTGAGTGTGTGTCTGTTTTGTTTTTGAGGTCTTTTTTTTTTTAAACTGTCCTGGTATTTGTTTCACTCACAAGACTATCCATCATCTTGCCTTAATTTAAGAAGGCATAACGAGCAGTATTTTTGTATGGTATAAAGACTGAGTTGGAACAAATGCCACTATTTATCAACTGTAATGCAGTTTTATAAAGGTCTTATGTGAGCAAAGAATAAAAATTCAACGGTAGTCTCACAATAAATACCCTAAATCCTTTATTGCCTATTTATGGTGTAATCTCTCTACAGTTGTACAATATATGGCTGTTTAGAAAAGGCTTCAGAATGCAGTTATATGGTTTATTTACCAGGAGATGGCAATGGTGATCTACTACAGCATTAACCTATATACACAGGACCCATATAATTTTTTTTTGCTGTATATCAAACCCCAGTATGAATGGATCTGAAGTATTCCAACAGTTTTTTTTTCCATTCCTCATTCCTGAGTTGTTACTGCTAATCATTGTAAGACTTTTTTTGTGATTGAAACTGCTGTCACTACAGTTTCTGAACATGTCTAAATAAAATCATTCTCAATATCCTGGAAGCCAGAATATTATTTTAAAACAAAGAAATAATACTACTGAATTAAATATGCCATGTGTCAGAAAAATCAAATTGTCTTTGAAAGCTGATGTCTAAAAGAATGTGCTCAGGTTGCCTGCGTCAAATCTGAACTTGACTGGTTAATGAATGGAGAGTAAATTGGGAGAGAACCTATTAAAAGTTGTGCTATCTTTGTCTGCTACACTGACATGTAGCCTTGTAGTCCAGTAACCACATTATAGCACCTAAAATGGTTGTGGCTTGCAGTATAGTCTGAGTTGTTACATTAACTACCTTTTGGAACAGTTAAGTTAGCAAGAAATGATGGGCATGGTAAGGGCTGCAGTACTGATCCCTAAATAATAATTGCAGTGTAGTTCTGTGCGCTCTGATTCATATAAAGGACTGCAGGACTGTTTTTCGTTTTTTACAGGACAACTTCTGAATATTGTCTAAAATATTAAGGGCCAGATTGTGAACTTTTGTCACTTGTGAATGGAAATTTGCACGAGTAGAATTATTGATTTCCATGGAACAATGAATGCGAGTCAATGCTCATGAGGGATTTAGGTATTCAAAATGTGGCCCTAAATTAATTTGCTTAAACCATGTTCAGATACCTTTGCTTTCTGAAAACATCAGAACAATCCAATTAGTCTCTCCATATGTTCAAAGAAAGCTCATGCATATGAACACTGGCACAAAGCAAATGATAGATCCTAATCCTACAAAGACTTCAGCATATACTTAACTTCATTCGCTGTGTGGGGCATCACTTAAACCAGTAGCATGACTCACTACATAAAATTAAGCATACGAATAGATCTTTGAAAGCTAGTGTTACTCTTAAACCTAAAGCTACCCTGAAGTTACTCCTGTGATTATTTGTACTAGAACAAGGGCAGACAATTATTTAGGGCGGAGAGCTGCTTACCCAGTTTTGGCAGGTTGTCAAGGGCCACATGGGTAGCCCCGCCCCTTGGCAGGTGCCTCGCCCCCTGGTCACCATCTTGGGACCAATGTCCCAATGTCTTGGGACCACTGTCCCAGGGCCAGCACCAGTGGGGCCCAAAGCAGGCCACATGCTGGCAGGGGTCTGTGGAGCCAGGCTAGGCTGCACCAGCAGGGAGAGGGGGGGGAGCTGGCTCAGCTCCATAGAGCCCCTGTGGGCTGGGACCCTGCACTCCTGCCACCCTGCTCTGGTGCCCACTGGTACTGGCCCCAGGACACTGGTGCGGGCCCCGTGCTCCCACTGGATCCCTGCCCTCTCACTCCCAGTGCCTCCCAGCCCTGCGGTATAAGTGGGGGGCAGCAAACAGCCCTGAACCCCTGCTCACTGGCAGGGAAGAAGCTGGTGCTGAGCGCAGGGAAAAGTGGCCCCTCGCCCGCCACGTGGCTGGCACTCCCTGCTGCAGGCACTCACAGCCCACGCAGGGCTGTTTGGAGCAGGCACAGGCAGACCCACACAGGATGCAAGCGGCTACAGCATGGGGTGCTGGCCATGGGGCGAGTGAGGGGCCACTTTTCGCTGTGCTCAGCACCAGCTTGTAACCCAGCCACACTGCCAGTCCGGGCCCCCATCTGGATAGAGGTGACAGTGGCAAACACTGCCTGGCACAGCAAGCAGGGGGGTCACAGCTGCTGTCACCACACACAGCCCCGATGGACAAGGATGGAGTTGGCTCAGGGCCTGGGCTGGCTGCAGGACCAGGTTACAAGGTGGTGCTGAGCGCAGGGGTGGGGAAAAGTGGCCCCTCACCCTCCCCATGCCCGGCACCCCACACCCTCGCAACCTTCTGGGCCGTGAAGGAGCCCAGGGAAAAGCAGCCCTTCCCCCACCCCGTGGCTGGCGCTCCCTGCTCCACCTGCTTGCAGCCCACACGGGGCTGCCTGGAGCAGGCACAGGCAGCCCCATGAGGGCTGCGAGTGGCTGCAGTGTTGGGCACTGGCCATGGGGTGGGAGAGGGGCCACTTTCCCCGCTTCCATGTTCAGCTTTTCCCCAGGCCACTTTTCCCTGGGCTCCTTCCCTGCCCAGGGTCCTCCCTTGCCCTTCCCCCTTACCTGAGGTTCTGGCACTGCCGGGGCAGCCACATGCTCCCAGGCCAGAAGCTCCAGCTGAGGTTTCCAGCTTGCGGGGGGTGGGGCCGGGCGGGCCCTGCTGTTGTGGGAGCCTGCCGGGCTTCCCCCGGGTCCTACTGCTCCTGGTTCCTGTCATTTTTGACAGGAACCAGGGGGAAGATAAACATTTTTTAAAATTTCTTAGGGGCCCTGTGGGCCGGATAGAATGGCCTTGTGGGCCGGATTCAGCTTGCGGGCCATATTTTGCTCACTTCTGTACTAGAAGCATCTGAATGTTCATCAGGAAACCAGGCTACCATGTCACCACCGCTCAAAGAGCAAATAATATGTACACTTAGGGAAGCTATTTATGATCAATTTACAGAATTTAAAAAAATATGCAACAAGATTGGGCAACTTCATAGATAAATTTGAAACAAAATAATCAGTGTATCTTTGTGGATTTTCTACAAGAGTTTATTTCACTAGAACACAGCATCTTGTGAGTTGGGATATGACATCTATATGTACCTCATGTGGTCATACCTGGCCTTTAAATCAGTTGGCTAATCTACTAGTAGCTATGTAGTCATGGTAGCATGAAATTCATTACAAACTAACCACCTAAGGAATTAATTTAACTTCTTAGGCAAGTTTTGCAGCACACAATAAGATATTTTGAGCTTTAAGAACAAATGGGAAGATTGCAAGGGGCATGTGCAGTTTGTTTCATTTCCTTAAAGAGGGCTTGTCTCCCAACAGCTTGGAAATAACTCCTTATTGTATTTAGTTCTAAAGAGTTGTCCTTCATTAATACTATTCATCTATCTAAGGTACTTATGTCACCTATTACCACAGTGTCCGAGCACTCAATTCTACCACAATCTATGGTGGTACAGTGCTATCATCCCCATTTTGTATCAAATCAGAGGACCCTTTAATCTCTCTGAATCGAATTGGAACCCTTGAAATCAATTCGGAGAGATTTGGAAAGATTTGGCAATTTGAACATAGACACAGCTTTAAATGTTTTTTCTGTGTACCTCTAGGTACCAGGCGGCTCGTGAATGCTGTAATGCTGGGGCGCATGATGTGCCCCACGGTGTGAGGGGCTCCCCAGTGCACTTGGTGGTAGACCTAGAAGTGGACCAGAAGCACTTCCAGTCCACTTCTGGATCCTCTGGGGAACACACAGGGGCCCCCTCCTGCACCTCCTCGGCTTGGTGACTAATGCCTCCTGGATCTGGGGGGGCACCAGGGATCCCCTTGTGGCTGATCACTGAGCCAGGTGGGTGCAGGGATCCCCTCACACGCTCCCCAACAGACCTGGAAGTGAACCAGAAATACTTCCAGTTCACTTCCGGGTTCCCTGCCAAGCATGTGTGTGGGCGGGGAGGGGTTGTGGGGGACACGGTCCTGTGGGATGCTGCATGCATTCCAGCATCACAGCATTCACAAGCCGTGCTGGTACCTTGAGGTATGTAGAAAAAACATTTAAAGCTGTGTCTGTCTGAATTGCTGATCCTCTGAATCAGAATTGAATGTTCAGGTTGGGATTCAGATGTATTGAATCAGGGACAGTGATCCGAATCAATGCATCAAATCACTATCCCCGATTCAGGCTGAATCCAAATCCAAATCGAATAGGGCCCACTTCACACACTCCCATCGCTGATGCTACTGTGCAGTGATGCTGGTTACTGAGTATTAATTTAGTACTTGATTATACAAGTACTAAATTTAATGCACCATAACTATGGTGATTAATGAATGCGTAAATGTGTCCAGTCTCTCCCTGGAATAACTATAGGTTTCACCTTACAGAGAAGCTTCACCAGCAGCTTCAGCCTTAAAAAAGGCTGTGAATACCTCTGGTAACCACTCTTTGGTGAGGTACCTCTCATGGCAAAAGGCAAAGCCCTACTCATGATAGCTGTTTCATGACCAAAGCAGCTTCTCCTCCCTGCTGGATTTATTGTCATGCCACACTCCTGGCATATGTATAGAAAGAAGTTTCTGTTAACCTACTTCTCACCTGTAATTCCTCACAGCTATGTCTGTCCTGCTTATTTAGACTGTAAGCTCTTAAAGAGATACTCTTGCTTGCATCTTTTTACATTGTATGGCATACCAGGGCCTCAGACTGGTGGAACTGTAGATGCTATTGTAGTATGAATAATTATCAAAGTGACCTATATACAGAGAAAAGACAGAGAATTAAGACTAGGCTCATAGGTTAGCAACTCACATTGGACAAAGTAAAACACTGAATTATAAAGTTATAATAAAGATTCAAAGAGAACTAAGGGCATCCTCAGCCCACTCTTTGGTAGTACAATACATAAAAAATAGATTTTGTAGGAGTATAATAAAGATTGTATAGGAGCATAATAAAAACCAGACACAAGTCTGAAAAATTCATTAGTTCCTGCCATTTCTAAAATAAGCTCTGTCTGTGAAAAATACTTTGCAATGGCAATGCAAAGATACTAAAAAAAAAAAAGTGTTAACACTACTGCTGCAAAGTGAAATAATTTCTGTATATTCAAATACATCATGGCAAACAATTTTTTTTGTTATAACCACATCAAATTTTCTGTCCCCCAAAACATTATTCTATTTTACAGAAGTCCCATAAATTATGAAATCAGAAGCATGCTATCTAGCTTTACTACAATTGAAATTAGATAAACTGTAGCCTAATATTATTTTTCTCTGTCATGCCAACTTTACTGGGCTTGGAAACAACTCATGTTTTCTTACTCCTAGCATTTGATAATGATGAATAGATTGATCTGTATGATAATTTGTTTCTTTTAAAAGAACTTTGAAATAATTTAGGATCAGAGTTGGATGTGCCACACTTTATATTTGTTCCAAATTGTTGAAAAAAGCCTTCAAGATTTGAATGTATTTTTTATGGATACTTTCTTACAACATAAGTGTTTATGACATGAAAGATGACCCAACCTGGTTGTACTACAAACAGTTGATAAAGAACAATTTTTATATTCAACAATGTATAAAGGTTATGTTAAATCAAAAAATGTTATTGGGTGTATTGGGGTTCTCAGAGTTATTGCTGCAGTAGAACCAGAAGTCCCCTCTCCATCAGGCCATAGAGTCAGTGGGTTTGTCTTAGAAAATGGATGTGGTGAGTTTTTCACACAGTGATATTATTTATTTAGTTTCAGAAAGAGTTTGAAGAGGTAGTATCATAACCACCAGTATTAGGATGTCTGATTTTTTTGACAGTTGTTTTTGGTGGCAGCTGTTGCCTGGTAAGAATGTATCTCAACTGTTCTTGTTCTGTTATCTGCCATCATTGAGAACAGTTTAATTCAGGGGTGGGCAATTGCTTTGTTTGGAGGGTCACTTAGTGAGTTTTGGTGAGTTGTCAAGGGCTGCTAGGGTAGCCCCATCCCTTGACAGATGGCCCACCCCCTGGTCACCATCTTGAGACTGGAAGTACTGCCCCTAACTGCTGCCCTTTGCCACTGGAAGTCCATCCCCTTGTCCCAGAAGTACTCCTTTTGAAAGTGGATGTTGCCATCTTGAAACCAGAAAAAAAAATACAAAAAAAATCAAAAATCTACTATAGCTTATTTTAATTTTATTTAAAAATATATTTTTCCTGATTTGTGTGTTTGTGTAGTGTATCTAGAGGAGATTGCATAATAGTTCAAAACACAGTCTACCCTTGTATAATGTATGAAGGGGTAAGGCGATGTAAGTGGGGTGTGTGTGGTTGGGGCTTGTGTGTGTGTGTGTGTGTGTGTGTGTGTGTGTGTGTGTGTGTAGGATGTGGGTATGGTAATTGGGCTGTGTGGCAGAGGATGGAGGTGGATGTGGGTGTGTGTGAGGTATGTGGTTGGGGTGAGGGTGTGTGTGTGGGTATGGTGTGGGATGAGGGTGTGGGAGTGTGTGGAGTTATAGTGCAAGGGTAGGAATGTGTATCGGGGCTGTGGGAGGGTGTGGATGTGTGTTGGGGGTATGGTGAGGTGTGTGGTGTGTCCGTGTGTGTGTGTGCAGAGGGGGATCCTTGGAGTCCCTGGAATGTGTGAGTCCCTGGAGCTACATGTGGTGGCAGCAAGTGGGGCCAGCCCCAACCACACTCATAGCACGTACCTCCTGCCCAAATCGCTGGCTGCAGGTGGCGACAGCATGCAGAGCCAACCCGATAGCACTCCCACTTGAGTCCCCAGCCACATGTGGTGGCAGCATGCGGTGCCAGTCCCAGCTGGCCCCATTGTGTGCAACTCCCATGCTCCCACCGTAGTTCCTGGCCGCACTTATTTGCAGTGTGTAGGGCCAGTCCCACCCAGATCCACAGTGCACAGCTTCCTGCAGTGTGTGTGGCCAGCCCAGCCTCACCCCATAGTACACAGCTTCCTGCACTCCTGGCCCTTTTCCCGCAATGGGAGTCCCTGACTCTGGCCCGTTGCAGCCTATATCTGAATTCCCAGTCTCACAGGTGGGGAGGCTGGGAACAGCCATGGGGTAGCCAGGCACAAGCTCTGTGAAAAAGAGGCTTCTTGTCTCTAGTGCCCTGTAATGATGGGCTGAGCCAGGTTTGCTGGTCCTGGAGAGGGAAGGAGCTTGAAGGCACAACCAGCTGCTGGTGGAGTGCCACCAAAGCCTGGGAAGGGCCAGAGGTAGTCAGCACTTACCTGCAGGTGTGGAGCTGATGGTGACGGAGTGGTGAGTGAAACCACCGCAGCAATTTATAAGTAACTGCTCTGTGCGTGCCAGGCAGTGAGCCAGGAGTGACATCACACCCCATGACCCAGCACAAGCAGAAAAAGAGAAGCAGAGCTGCACAGAAGGGCAGAGCAGAATCCCTAGAGTCCCTGGACGCCCGCTCCAGGGACCCCTGACCAGAGGGGTCTCCAGTCAGCCTCCAGCATTGAGCCACGCAGGGAGCGGCACCCCACAGACTGAGGCACCAGGATTCTGAAAGCAGACCACATGAGTAGGGCAGCTGCAGGAGCCTGGAGATTTGGATGCAGTGAAGATCCTGCTGTTCCATTTTCTTTAAATATTAATTCTCTTTAGTTAAGGGGATGTACCTCATAGAGGGGTGAGGACCTTAAGACCATGGCACTGAGGGATCTTTTGAGAACTGATTGGGCAAAGAGAATTGATAGATGTGTGTTTTTCTTTATTTTGTAAATGGATTACTGAAGGAACGGAAGAACCACATGGCTTAATCTCAGTTTGGTTAGCCTGTGAGGCCTCAGGGCAATTGAAGTCAACCTGGTATAGGATGCAAGCTTTATTGATTTGGGAAAAAATAAATTAATTGATTTATTTTCCCCAGAAGGCGGATTAGTGCCCCACAGCATTCATGAGCCCAGCTGTGAGTGGACGAGGTGTAGGGGAAGAGGAGCCCCAGGAGTTTCCACAACGTGCGTATGTATGTGAGGGTACCCATAACATCATAGGACCCTCCCTTTTTAAAATCAAGGCATGGCAGGTGAGCAGAAGGAGGTACCCTATGTGCGGTCCATGTCAGCACCATTCTCGTGCAGGGTACAACCTCCACACACCCCCTAGCTTGGGGCTAGGGGTAGGTCAGGCCAGGCTGAGGTGGTGAGATGGTTGCTTAGCAACCAGAGCCATGCCTCCTGCATGGACTCACCAGGGCTTACAGAGGGGCTCTATGGATTGGATAGAATTGCCTGGGGAGCTGGATCTGGCTCATGGGCCATATATTGCTTACCCCGGTCTGGCTTCATCCTCTTTGTAACTACCTGTCAGGTAGTTGAAGACTATTATTAAATCTCCCCTCAGTCTTCTCTTCTCCAGTCCTCTCCAATTTGTCCGTATCCTTTCTTTAGTGGGGGGTCCAAAACTGCACATAGTACACCAGATGTGGCATCACTGGTGCCAAACAGAAAGAAATAATCACTTCCTTTGAACTGCTGGCAACACTCGAACTAATGCAGCCCAGTATGCTGTTAGCCACCTTTGCAAGAAGGGTACACACTGGCAGAGCTGCTGCTTAGCCAGTGACTCCCCAGGCTGCACCGTTCCATGGGATTGTTCAGTTTTAGGTGCAGGGCTTTGCACTTCTACTTCTTGAACCTCATGAGATATCTTTTGGTCCAATCCTCCAATTTTTTAAGGTCTCTCTGAATCCTAGCCCTACCCTCCAGCATATCTACTATTCCCCCCAGCTTGGTGTCATCTGCAAACTTGCTGAGGGTGCACTACATCCTATCTTCCAGACTGCTGATGAATATATTTATTTTGGTACTGTTGGTTACACAGATTCTAGGAGTGGTAGAATTCCAATAATATGGCAGGCAAAATGACCACGCACAAGGTTGTAATATTTCTAGGTATGTTGTGAAGGTTCAAGCTGAAATCAAGGTTTAAAGAGTAGGCGGGTGAGTGATTTGGCGAGCTTCTTCCCCAGTCTGTGAGGATGTACAATTTTGAGAGGTGTATATTAGGGTTTTTTCTGGCAACCAGAATTGGATGAGCACTGCAAAAAAATATTCCCAAGCATTAAGTAAAATAAAAGCTATTAATATATTTTGATAGAAGTCACAGGCCCTTTAGTTACTATTACTGTGTTAAGTTCATTTCATATTAACATTTGTACCAGCAATTTTTAGTGCATAAGAATGTTCATGGAAAGCAAAAGTTTGCATATGTAAACACAGCCATCTTAATCCATGTCCTTATACTACAGGCAGTCCTCGGACTTACAACACAATTGGTTCCTGAAAACTGCGTCTTAAATCGAAACATTGTAACTGGGGGATTGTTTCCTGAACCAAGGCCAAACACCCTATTTTCACCAAAAATAACCCAGAATTTTGTACTCCATCAGTTATAGATGAGTAATATAGCTACATTAATGTATTTATATTGTAAATAGCAATCATATTGATTTGGAAGGACTTCTTTGAGGTCACTGCTGGACTTTTGGGGGGCTTTTGGTTGGACTTTTTGAAGGGTTCTTGGCTGGAGTCTTCTCAGGAGTCTTGGCTGCAGGTTCTTCTGGAGTCTTGTTTGCTTTCTTAAAGCAAGTCTCCAAGGAAGTTTGGACAGATTTCCTCCAGGGAGACGGGCGATGCAGTGAACTTGTTTGCTGGTGTGACGCGGTGTCAGATCATGGGTTGTAAAGCCAAAACTGATGTCGGAAAGTTAAAACAGGGTGTCAATTTATAAACGTTGTAAGTGTGAAATGTTGTAACTCAAAATGTTGAGGACTGCCTGTGCTTTTGTTTTTGTTGTTTTTGTAAGAGGTATCCAATTTGACTAGGAAGTAGAAATGATGCATAGTGATTTACATGGCTAGTCCAATAACACAAATAATTCATGGAGAATGATAAATAGTTATAAGTATGATTGAAACAATGGGGCCACAAAAAATCTGTGGTCTGAAATATGTTTGTGCAACTTAAAATAATCAGTAAATGAATAAACTCTCGTGTTTGCACAGCTTTGAATAATAAATTATTTTAATTCAAGGGAACAATTGAAAAATCAAAGACTGGATGGAATTTTCAAAAGTTCTATGTTGCTACTATCATATGCACATATATGTATATACTGCCATTGAAATCAGGAGTATGAGCTATGGGCGTCTGATACTATGATACATTTGACATGATGTGACAAATAATGTATATGCTGTGTGTGCATTACCAGAGATCTTCCATTGATTTCAGAGAAGGCTTTTTAACAGCCCACCTTCACTGGTAATTCGTAGACAGAAACATGTCTGAACTAATTCTGTAAATTAATTGCTTTGAATATTTTACCCAGCTCTCCTGCTGGACAATAACATTCCCCCTTTCATTTCATATTTTATTTCATTTCCATTGACCTTGTTCACACTATGTGATACCATTGTGACTGAGATGTACATCTTTGGCTAATTGGATGCTAATGCTTCTAGAGATTCAGCTCAGTAATGCAGACTTGGTACAGTTATTGGAAAAAAATACAAATGGAAAAAGAGAGAACCCCATTGGGTTCAAACGTTGTCAGATCACTTCACCATCATCAGTATAATTAGTGCTGCTACTAATGAGTTTTCTCACATATTGCATTTCACTTCTGGATATCTACAGATTTTACAGGAAACAAGACTGTCCTTATTTCAGCCTTACAGAGAAAAGACTTTTGTTTATTAAAGTATGTACAATTAATAACATATACATGAAAGATTATAGTTTTAAAAAGATTTTATTCTTATAAAGTTTACAACTGGGATTTTAAAAAATGCTTTGCACTGCCAAGTCTATACTTTTGAACTGTAGGATGACTTATTCAAATGCCCATTATAATTTCCAATTTATGATCAAATTCTCACCAAAACTTTGAGAATATCATCCAAAACCATTGAAAAAAACAGTCTGTAGAAATCCTGAAATTTCTTCCACTCATCAAGTACGGAATTAAATAGAACAGGCCTCATGGCACACAACTAAGCAAATCCTCATAGGTAAGATTACTTTACCAAACAACATTAACATGTCCTATCTTAAGTCATAATAATTTTGCAAGTCAAAACTGCTAAGATTCTCAAATCTTAAGATTATTTAGAGGATAGTTAAAATGTTAACTAGTTTTATTAAAAAAAAAAAAAGAGAGAGAGAGATGTCTGTAAGTATCGATTCTCTTTCCGGCTCATGAGACAAGGCAAATGTATAAATTTTCATGTTGCTCTTTACAAAGCACCTCTGTCCCATATAAGAAAGGTCAGCACTTTCGAACCCAATTAAGCCTTTCTTCAGAGTCTTTTCTTTTTGTAGATGCAAATCTGTTGATGTTATAAACATGAAAAATCACCTTTTAGTGTAACTGTGTATTAATAGTAGTTATATTCTCATGAAACACCATCTTAATTAACATTGCTATGTTGCCATTTAATTGATGCTAGGAATTACTCAGTTCAATTAGTGAGAGACTTTTTTTCTCCAGTCTTGCAACGTCTGTGGTGATCTATGCCCATGCAAAGGCCAAAAAATAATATTGCCAGCATGAGTAGATGTTTCTGACTTGTTAACATTTCACATTAGAGCTAACCAGAGGACAGTTCCATTTCTGTGGTAAATTTTAAGGTATTGAAATGTTGATTTCATTCTGCCTTTTGATATCAAACAACATTGAATGGTTTTACAAAAAAAAAAAAAAATGCTTTGGGGGGATTGGTTTTGCATCACCTATTCTGTAGGCTTGTAGTTTGGATACTGGCCTGAGATACGGGTAACCCAGGTACAGGTCCTTTCTGTGCTTGATTGTCATCCAAGATCACCACAGATCAGACAGAACAAAGGCTTTAGAATGCCTTATCTCAGATAAGTGATCTTACCACCCACCTGTAGATGACTCCGCCTTGTTCTCTTGTTGACCCAAAAAATATTTCCAGTAAGGTTTTGCAGAAATCCATACATCTCAGCTTTAAGTCCAGAGACAATTTCAGCAAGAAGGCTTCATCCAGGTCTGTCTTAGTGACTTTTGTGTAGGTATGTCCATGAGAACTGCAAGGTAGTGGACAGCGCAGACAGAAGTGCAGCTCCCAGCTGTAACTCAGAACAATTTTTGCAAAGCATTCTCAGCTACAGTGTTACCCCAGACCAAAAAGGAGTATACCTCCATCACTTGGGTCTGTAGGGCGGCTGTTAGGAAAGCTAAGGCAGATACAGAACTAGGGCTAGCATCAAGGATCAAGGACAACAAAAAGTCCTTTTTTAAATACATAGGGAGTATGAAGAAGGCACTGGGTAATGTGGGGCCCCTGCAAGATACGCTAGGCAATCTGGTGGTTGCACCAGAGGAAAAAGCAGACCTTTTTAACAATTTCTTTGCCTCTATTTTTTTGTGCAGGGACCGGGACTCCCCCACCAAGATTTGGGACGGACTCAGGAGCAACTCTGCCAGGCCTAGGGTTAGGGTGGACTGAGTTAGGGAACTTCTGGAGGGGCTGGACATGTTCAAATCATCAGGTCCAGATGCTCTCCATCCTAGGGTGTTGAGGGAATTGGCAAGGGTTATCACAGGGCCCCTGGCATGGCTTTATGAGTACTTGTGGTGCTCTGGCCAGGTGCTGAATGACTGGAAGAGAGCCAATGTGGTCCCCATCTTCAAAAAAGGGAGGAGGGAGGACCCGGGCAACTATAGGCCCGTTATTCTTACTTCGATCCTGGGGAAGCTCTTTGAGAAGATTATCAAGGAGCACATCTGTGAAGGGCCAGTAGCAGGGATGATGCTCAAGAGCAACCACATGGTTTCATTAGAGGCAGGTCTTGTCAGACCAACATGATTGCCTTCTACGATCAGGTCACAAAATCATTGGACGCAGGTGTCATGGTGGATGTAGTCTTTCTAGACTTCAGGAAGGCCTTTGACACTGTCTCCCACCCCATTCTCATTAAAAAGCTAGGTGACTGTGGCATTGATGCCTACACAGTCAGATGGATAACAAATTGGCTGAGGGGCCGCACTCAGAGAGTGGTGGTGGATGGGTAATATTCAACCTGGAGAGATGTGAGCAGTGTAGTCCCTCAGGGCTTGATCCTTGGGCTCGCACTGTTCAATTTCTTTCTTAGCGACTTGGATGAGGGGTGAAAAGCACCCTGTTTAAATTCGTGGACAATACCAAGATTTGGAGTGAGGTGGGCATGCTAGAAGGGAGGGACAGGACACAGCTGGACCTGGACAGGTTACAGGGGTGGGCAAATGAGAATAGGATGGGATTCAATGCAGGGTGCTGCACTTGGGCAGTAAGAACCAGCAGCATACCTATAGGCTGGGGAACTCCCTTCCCAAAATCACAGTGGCAGAAAGAGATCTTGGGGTCATCATTGATTCCAAGATGAACATGGGCCGCCAATGCGAGGACACGGTCAGTAGGGCTAACCGCACCTTGTCGTGCATCCACAGATGCATCACAAGCAGGTCCAAGGAGGTGATCCTCCCCCTCTATGCAACACTGGTCAGGCTGCAGTTGGAGTATTGCGTCCAGTTCTGGGCGCCGCACTCCAGGAGGGATGTGGACAGCATTGAAAGGGTCCAAAGGAGAGCCACTCGCATGATCTGGGGACAGCAGGGCAGACCCTACGAGGAGAGGCTGCAGGACCTGAACCTGTTCAGCCTCCACAAGAGAAGGCTGAGAGGGGACCTGGTGGCTGTCTATAAACTTACTAGGGGGACCAGTGGAGAATGGGAGAGACCTTGTTCCCCCGAATGCCTCCCGCAGTAACAAGGAAAATGGCCATAAGTTGTTACAGAGTAGGGTCAGACTAGACATTAGAAGGCACTACTTCACAGGCAGGGCGACTAGGATCTGGAACCAACTTCCAAGGGAAGTAGTGCTGGCTCCTACCTTGGGGGTCTTTAAGAGGAGGCTTGATGATTACCTAGCAGGGGTCATTTGAGCTCAGTTTTCTCTCCTGCCTAGGGCAGGGGGTAGGACTAGAAGATCTGCAAGGTCCCTTCTGACCCTACATCTATGAATCTATGAAACACAAGTTCACTGTTGGTTCCCAGAAGTCGGGTTCCCATACCAATGGCCAGGGCTTTCTGCCAGTGCTTGTTGCTTTCAGAATGGGAGGGGGGAAAGGCAGTAGAGGGAGCTCATTCTTGGGGCTCCACAGCTGGTGCTGAAGGGTGGTGTGGATGAAATGGAGCCTCCCCCACTTCGGGAAGGCTGCAGTACACTCGGACCACCCTCCAGGGAGGGCTGAAACCCGCCCCCCAGACTGAACTCCCTCTTCTCCCTTCCCCCCTTCCCATTCTGAAAATAGTGACAGGCTGGGAGCTCAGCAGACACAAGTTAGAAAAGACACTACATTTTGTAACGTCTTTATCTGATACCTCATGAAATGAGAGGTCTGATTTTCACCCAGCTGGCCATTTTTTAAGCTGTTTGCAGCCATGCACTTGTGTTTGGTCACGGCTATAATCTGTTTTTTGTGGTCAGATCAGGTGAAAATTGTCACTTCTGTCTGGACCCGGAGAGTCTAGCTTCTTGTACTTGCATTTATACTGATGTAAGTCAGGAGGCAGACACGTGAGGTGGGTTTAAAATGGATGGAAGTGAGAGGAGACTTGGGCCAAGGCCCTCTCCAGTTTACATAAATAACAGGAACTGAGAAAAGAACCTTTTTTTCCCCCTCAAATAAACGTTAGATCAGGATTAGCAGAACGGAGGAGTCAGCAGCTCAGACTACATGCCTCAACAGTGTCAGGAGGCAGAGAAGATTCCACTCAGCCATTAGTACTCTCATTACTGGGCTCTCCTGAGTGTACATGAACTTTGCCAGTTTATGGAAACTGGCAGTGAATATTTTAAACTACAAGTGTGGAAAGCATATCTCCATTTTATCATATATTCATTGAGGCTAATTTATTTTTGATAGGGTCATTATTTACATTACTTTCCCTATAATCCCGCCCCCCCTTTCTACATGCAAATACAATATAAGGCTCCAAAACTTAAGCTTCCCAATGCTGAAAATAAGATTTTTATACAAACTGATAAAAGTTCTTAGCTTGATTTATCTCTCTAAACCAAAATAGTCTGGTAGTTTGCCTTGAAGTTAAAAGAAAAAAAACATACTCTGTCAAATCCTATATATTCCTTTTTATGTTTTTTGTCATTTCTCCTCTATTAACTCTGTCCTAAGGTTGGAAAGAAGACTGCACTCTAGTTTCTATTTACATACTGTACTTTAGCTTCGACTTTTTGGTTGCAGCCTGTTAAATTTATTGACTGTAAGTCCCTTGAGCTATTGAAAAGTATATGGCTTACATTGTATATCTTTTGAAAGATGCTACTGGTAGCCTATTTTAATGTGTTTACTTTCTCCAGATACAGTTTGTCTTACATATTCATCGTTTTTTCATAGCAAGGAGCAATTTCTTCATTGTAGCTATTGTTGGGAATTCTTACTGCATACATTAAGGTTTAGGTTTTTCAATGCTGCCTAAGGGAATTGAATGTCATATTAAATAATTAATGGCTATGGGGCATCCAAACCCCCATAAGCAAATGGCATTAGAAAATATGACCCTGAAAGAGAGAAAAAAATAATTTGAGGTAGTATGAGAGACATCTAGTTTGTGCTACATGTTATACTTAAGACTACAGCTAGCCAAAAAGGAAGATTCCTGGTGTGGGAGAATTAATTCTTTTTTCTTTTCTTTTCCTTTTTAAATTTTTTTAAATTTCCTCCAAGCGTTATTTAGGAACACCGGCACTTGGTATTTCAAAAAATGAAATCTGAAGCTTCTGTTAGTAATGTTAAACCTGAGAAAATGTCATTTTCACTGAGCAGTTGCCTGGAATCCCAGCATCTGTAGCTCTAATTAGATTGTTTCCAGGCTGCCACGTCATGTCTACCCCAAGTTAGGCCCAGGCTTGCAGTTGACCCACCTTTCCTTGTCTACATCACAGTGTGTAACCCATACCAAAGCTATCCACATAGTGTTTTTTTATTTCCTGAGCCAGGTCACAAGTTGTATCCCAGGCTCCCTACTCCCTAGTCCCATGCCCTTCTAAGAACTGGACTATGGAACACTTATATCTAAGTGAGAAAGCTCCAGTGTCCAGAAGTAGTTATTGCTGTAGAATAGCATTTCAAGGGCAGAACCATCACAGAATTTCTGCATGTAGACCTTTCTGGACATTTGGGAGCACTCAAATGATGGGCTGTAGACAGGCACATGGTACCCTTCACAAAGGATGGTGCACAAGACATTGAAAGAGCTGTTATGATATAGCTAGTATAGCTGCATGCTCCTGTAGTGGAAAACTAAAGTAGAGGAATGAATTTCTGAATAGAGAACATGACAACTAAAGGATTGAGATAGGAAGTGATCCAGGTTGTGTTTGTGTGTGTGTGGGCTGTGGGCAGTGTTAAGCCTGGTGTGGCTATCCTCACTGTGGTCCAGGGGCCTGGGTCCTTCTACTTCAACCACTTTTTGTGTGCAGAGGATACTGTTACTACCACTCAGAGATAATTGAAACATTGTTGCAGCTGCACTGGATGCTTTTGAGTGAGTGCTTTGACAGAAAAAGACCATAGGCACCCATGCTAGCTGAAGGGACAGTCTGAGCAGCCTGTAGACAGAGCTGGAAAGATAACCAAATATCTTCCTACTACACTTTTTCTACTATCTTGGGCTAATGGGGTGTTGATTCATGGATTTTGTGTACTCTTTTCTCTTTTATGGTTCTTCAATAAAATCTTTTTTGCAAGGCCTCAGTTTCCCTTTTATTAGAATTGGGCAGTAAAAACATACGGTTAATGGTTTAACAGGCAGAGAACTTAATTAAATGGAAAACACAAATAAATTAACAAAGCATTTCAAGCAGAAATAACCTAATGCGAATAAAAGCGAAACATGAGGTACAAGCTGAAGCTGATGGAATTAGAACAAGGACAGAGTGGGCTTTACTTTTCAAATACTCCAATCTCAAACAGTTTTCACAAAGGACAAAAAGTCCCATATGCCCCCGATCTGATTGCCAGTAATATTCTGTGTAGAACACTGCACTATAAAATGTATGCATTTTCAATGCAAAACTAACGTGTAAAAAAGTCTGGTTTTAGTCATTTCATATGCAAATAAACAAATATATTTCTCTAATGTTTCTCTGATGTTGATATATAATACTGGGAACTTGTTTCTGAGTTTGGATGTCACTTGAGGGTTTGAATAGACTGTACAAAAGGAAATTTCCAGAGGCTGAAAGTGTGCATGAATTCTATTTTACTGCAATGTGCCACTGATGGGGTAGGACTAAGGCAGGAAATCTGTTGCCTTTTGCAATATTTATTTTCTGGGTTTGCAAGGTTCAGACTCTAAGACACAAGGGAGAGATCAGGCCCCAGGAAAGGTACTGAGAGCTTTCTGGATGCCAGATAATGGTTTTGCAGGTTGACTTATTTACTTTAGGCTTATTCTAGGGGAGACTGGTGATTCCTTTCTTTTCTCTCTTAAAGTAGAACTAAAAATGGATGAATGTGGTTTGGGAAGGACATACCAGTCTCAGATGGGCCTCCTCAGTCATCCGTAGACTCACTGCTGGGTTCCCTATTTACTGGAAGACGGTCTTTGTAATGAGGGACTGTCACCGCTGCTGTCAACCTGGTAAACTTCAAAAGCAAAACTTCTCTCTCCTTTTCTCTTTCTTTGTTGAAAAGATGATAATTGCTTTAGTTGTCCTGTAAATCAATTATTTTCTTTAGCTAACACTTATAATGGAAATTGCCAAGGAGCAATTTATTTGTGTTTAAAGATTGATGTGGCCCTCCTGCAGGTTCAATGATTATTTAAAATGTATCCAGGTTTGTGCGCATGAGAGATTTTACCCATATTCAGGATACTTTTAAACTTGAAGTCTAAGGTACCCATCATTATCATAGCCAGAGTTCCCCCTCCTCCCTATAAAGATTGGTTAATTTGTTCCTATAACACCAGTGTGAGTAGGAAGGTATTAAGTAGGCCTGTGCAAAGTGGCTAGTATTTGCTTCGGATTTGGACTCAGGCTGATTTGGGGGACAGTGATTTGATTTGGTGATTCAAATCACTGTCCCAAATCGATTCAGCTGAATCTGATTCAGAGATTTGGCTGCTGCTGAATTTCTGAATCACCCAGGCCAGGGCCCATCCCCTGCCCTCCCTCCCAGCCTGGCAATTGCTGCCCTGCCCGCCCCAGCTCCCGGCACTTTGAAAAAAAAAATCCCCAACTCACCGGGTGCTGCTGGATGGGCAATACCCTCTGCCCCCCCACTGCCCTATGCATGGGGAGCTCTGCATGACCTCTCTGAGCTGCCCTGCCCCCCGCTTCCCCAGCCCTGCATGGCTGCCCCGCCTGCCCTAGCTCCTGCCCTTGAAGAAAAAAAACCCAAGAAAACCCCCTGACTCACTGTTTCTGCTGGGTGGGGGGTGATCCCTGCTGCCCCTCACTGCCCTGCACCACATGGGGGGCTCTGCACTAGCCCCCTGAAGCCCAGAGGCCATTGCAGGTGTGGTGAGTCCTGGGGTTTTTCTTTTTTTTTTTTTTTTTCTTAAAGGGCTGGGGCAGGCGGGGCAGCCTTGGGGGGGTGGGTCTGAGGGCACATGCAGAGCCCCCCACACAGTGTGAGGCAGTGGGGGGCACTGGGGGTCACTCCCCCACCCAGCAGCACTTTGTGAGTGGGGCTTTTTTTTAAAGCACTGGGATCTGGGGCAGGCGGGGCCCCTACTTATCAGCTCCAAGTCTGGCTGCAGCTCCCTGCTGCAATGGGCTGGGACTGTCCGAAGCATTGAAGCTTTCTGAATCTTTTCCAAAAATTCGGAGAGTTGAGAATCGATTCAGACCTTTTAAATGGTCCCCTGATTCGATTCGGATTCAGAGATTCGGCCACCAAATCGGGCTGAATCTCCTGCGAATTGAATCAGCACCCGAAGCTTCGCACAGCCCTAGTATTAAAGTCCCCATTTTATATAGGGGAACTGAGACGGAGCCTTTAAAGGGCAGATTTTTCTAAGGTATTTTGGGGCTAGGTACAAAAAGGGACCCAAGCACCTAAAGAGGACAGAATTTAGGTGTCAAAATTCAATCCTTAATCCTGTGCAAATTTTCACTAATAAAGTTTCCTAAATTCCTGACATTCTGCTTCTGCATGTGCAGGGGCATCTGAGCCTGGTCAGCGCTGAGCAGCTCTGAGTCTAAGCTCCACCAAGATTCACAACTAGGCATTCCTCTGCTTATCTGCCCTTAGAGATTTGATTCAGTAGGTGTGTTTAGAGCATGGTTAATGCACATCTATGGATGGATCTCCATACAAAACAAGGCAGCAGCTGTTCCTTTCTTTGAAAAACAAAGGAGAGTGGTGTGAAAGTAATGGCCCCTTTTATATGGCAGCCTATTAGTTAGATCAGTCACCCAAGAAGTGGTGATACCTGTGTTTAATTCCCACCCCTGGTTGTGCATGTCTGCCACCACCATAGGCTAAAGCAGTCTATTTTGGAGTGGGGAGAAGATGCACTCAAAGTCTTGTTGAAGCTGTTCCATTTTGTGTAAAAAAAAAAAAAAATTACAAATTCATCCACTGCAAGGGAGGAGGCAATAATGAACTATTTTTTCCTGAGAAATGTTTAAACAAGTGTCTCAGAAGTGGCCAACAAATGCTTCTCACTTCTAACTTCCTAGTCCTGTTCAGCCCCAGACTTCGGTGGAGATCATTGGGATACATGTATGCTCCATATATGGATGCCAGGGGCTGACTCGGGCCAAATGAGCTGACAACCACCGTGGATGTTTATTGTTTCAGATAAATATCTTTGAAGCGCATTGTTGTCAGTAGCAGAGAAAGCATTCATGAAATACGTCTGGAAATAAGGTACATGCGGTATATGTGAATTTGGGTGAGGTCTTGGTTTACAGCATGCATGCCAAGTAAATATAATTATCTAGCTCAGTATCTTTATGGCTCCCTTCACAATAATTAGCTCAAGTGAAGCTGTATTTAGTTTACATAAAGTTTCAGTTTGCCGTAAAGAAAATCTCTGAAATAAATCAATAATTCACCACCTAACAAACATTGCGAGCCCCATTGTGTTTAGGAATTTCCAAATGCAGCACGACTACTTGCTCCGCTTCTCCAAGTGAGTTGTGACAGTTTGAGATACCAGATATTTTCATGCAAGAGACAGAAGGCATGTAAAACCAAACAAATAATGACACCAAATGAAGCTCTGATTAGGAGGCTATGACATGATTCTTTGAAAATCTTAAGTGTCTGGCATGTTTTATATTTTAACTGATTCAAGCAAGTTACACTGATTAGGTTTTGGTGGTGAGGGAAGCACACTTTATTAAAGAGGGAACGTGTCAGGGCTTGGTGCCAGTCAGCTTCAACTACCGCTGTAACAAACACATCAGCCACTCTCATTCGAAGAGAAGCAAGAGACAACATGTTTCATATTTTCCACTTTCCTTCTCTATTCTCCTACCAGTTCACAAGAGACAAGTGCTAATTGTCCCTCAGGGCCAACAGTGAGTTACATCATCATCGTCATCATCATCACCACAACAATAATAATAATATGCCCATTCTCTTTCCCATGTGAGGAAATCATAGGTCTAAAAGTATCTTCTGATTTCTTAATAGGATGACAAATTAATGAATGGTAGGGAGGGGTGAATTGGGTATTCCTATTTGTCTCTCCTCCTACTGTAAGAAAAAGATGATGTTCAGTGAGTTTGGAAAGTGACCATTTTTGGCAGGAATGAAAGGAAATACCCTTCCCACATATGAATGACTAGTCTGTGGAATGCATTGCCATAATACACCACTGACACCTTGAGCTTAGCAAGACTGAGTATTTATCGGATAATGAAAATGTCCATTGTTGCACTGGAGAGGATTTAAAAATAAAGAAAATCCAAAAGTTAGGCAATGAAGACACAGAGAGATTTTAGGCCAGACTTTTCCTGATGGGTATGAAAAAGGAACCTTGCCTATGTATTAGGTTATTCCATAATTATTCACTGTGGGGTTTCTTGCGCCTTCCTTTGAAGCATGTGATTCTGACTAGTGTCAGGAACAGGATAGTAGACTAAATGAATCACTATTCTCATCTGGTACAGAGCTTCTTGTGTAAAACGCATATAATAATCTAATACACACAAGTGCTGTGATTGCTAATAATGCCTGTAAAAGTCTCTCACATTATTTAATGAAAGCTGCTACCTACCAGATTTCCAGAGTGCTATTATGTTCATACTTAACTTACATATTACAGTCCAGTAGTCAAAATGTGCTTTATCTTTGTTTCGTGACAAACGGGTTAAGAAAAATGCATTCATTTGCCTGTAGGCCTGGCCACAAAATGGAATGAATGAATACCACGTAGGTTAAGTGACATTTGTTCAGTTTTGTGTTTTGCATTAAAAGTTAACACACAGAAGAATGAGAATCTTTATTAAGTTTCACGGTGGGATGTAACCAACTAGAGGAAGCCTGGACTTGATAACCAGCATTGTACCTTTCTGAGGTTAAAATCACACTTTGTTTCTGTACAGCAAGAGATGTTCATGTTTCATTAAATAATAAGGCCGTCATGTTCTGCATTTGAGAGAGGCAGTGCCTATTGTGTTTGGTTTGGAATGAATACGGTTTCAAACCTTTTGTGCGCATCATTGTGCAGCGCACCATTATCTCAGCTGACGACTCCAGGTATTGGCAGAACACACAGCAGAATCATGCATCACTGTCTTGGCATTCTTTTGTACCATAAATAGACAGAGATGAATTAAAACACACCAGGAGAAAAAAAAATGTCTTTCATAGAGGATCCATCAGAGAATCTGAGAAGTTTGTTTCAATAATTCATAAGTCTTGAAGTGGAATGAATTTTGCAGGTTTGAGGCTGCTTTGATAACAAGTAATTATATATTGCCTATTTTAAGCAGGGTGGGGGGGTATTTTTTCTTTTGCTATCTAGAGGTGTTGCAGACCATACATTCCCACTGCTGTTAATATCTCTGAAAGCCAGGCTCAGGTCTCTTCTATGCAAAAGAGCGTTACTAGAAATTCTTTGTTGGTTAGGATTGTGCTGGCAAAAGTCCCATTGTAGAGACCATTATGTCAGGATACTTGCCTGGAACGAGGAGGACTGAGATTCAAGGCTCTGTTCCCAATTGAGAAGAACTTTTCATCCCAGAGAACG
The DNA here is from genome assembly GCF_000455745.1 of Alligator sinensis. Classification (NCBI taxonomy): domain Eukaryota; kingdom Metazoa; phylum Chordata; order Crocodylia; family Alligatoridae; genus Alligator; species Alligator sinensis. Next base: position 489,155 of record NW_005842466.1, read on the forward strand.
TCTACATCCTAATCACTGGGTTACTGGCTCTCTTACTTTCAGGTGGAACATTTTATTTGAGCTGCCTTAGTAGCTACAGATTCTACAGGAAGACTTGGTATTGTTTGGTAGAAAAAAAAAAAACCTACTGCAGATTATACATGTGACTATAGATTGATTTATACTCAAGCCTTCTGTCAACAACATCAACATGCTGTGTGCACATGGAGCTAAATGGGCAAACACACTACCCAGTAACAGAAAATAGCCCGAGGATTAATTAATTGGCTAATGTTTTAAAAACACTTTGAAATTAGAACATATCTCATTCGTGCTAAGTGTACTAGAGCCCAGGCTTCCTGCCATAAGAAGAAGAGACGGATGCACAAAGACCTCCTCCTTGCCAGGGGTGTTTGGATTATTGAACTGAAAAAAGCATAATGTGCATCAAAGACATTGCTACCTGAAGTTCCAGGGCAGGTGCTTTCTTCAAAGTGAGCAAAAGGAAACTTTATGCAAGAGCCTTTGATAGTATGAATCAGCCTGTTTTACTGACTTCAGTAGGCACAAGATTTATACCAGCTGAAGGTTAGACACACAAGGCATCTTTACACATTCTTGGGGGAGGAGGGGGTGGGGCAGGGGGGTGCACTTTAATTAGAGCGGCTCTCAACAGCCAATTTAATTAAAGTGCCTGCAGTGTCTCATGTATTCAGTGTCCCATGCTTCAAAAGAGCAGTGGGGGCACTTTAACTAAAGCTTGTTTAAAGAGCTTTAGTTAAAGCACCTCCATCTTCATTTTGAAGCATGGGGACACTGACTACATGTGCCACTGAGGCTGCTGGAGCACGCTATTAGCATACTCCAGCAGACTCGATTAATGAAACAGGAAGGCATGTATGGGGTATAGAACGCCTTCAGAGATCAGTGACAGCTGAGCAGGGGTTTTTACAAATAACAGTTTGGGGTTTAGTTACCTAAAGTCATTTTCAGGATCTGGCTCATGGCCCTCCTGCATCTCCCTAGCTTATTCCTGGGATATTTTTTTAGGTGCTTCTCTCCAGAGAAGGCCAGCAGGCCATATGCTTTCTGCTGGGTTAACTTTCAAAGTAACAAGGGCCGTCTACCAAGCAAATACAGTAGTGTACCCTTTGCTAGTCCTGGATAAAGCTCTGTAGGAGGTACAGAAGTATAGATGGAAAGAGTAAAAAACAGAGACTCTAGAATAGACAATATAGGCAGTGCTGTTTCGCTTAGTGATATTTCGCTATAACACTCATTTAAAGTTGATACCCGATTTCACTTAGCGCTCAGCGAGTTTTGTTATAACTTTCATGGTTGCCATCTCTATTGTCAAATACTTTCAGTTTCGCTTAACACTGGGTTTGCTTAATGCTCAGTTTTTCAGGAACCAATTAAGAGTGCTAAGTGAGGGTTGCCTGTAGTTTATTGTCTGTTCTAGAGAGAGCAGCATGGGGCTGGGTTAGAGGCCCAATAGAGCTCTACAGCTGGAACACAAAGAGCCTATATACATTCTCACCAAAGCCTTAAAATGGCTAACTGGTATGGAGAGGAGACGGCCTTTTATAGGCAAGCTTGTAACCAGCTTTCCACTTTAAATTTAGCAGGTTGGTGAGTCCTGCTCTAATATCCTCAATAAAAGACCCTCTAGTCTTCATGTTTGAGTGTCCCATGTGCATAGGCGAACTAGTGATAAATTGGAGATTCTGTTTCAGGGAAATGAGGTCCAGAAAAATCACATGTACCTCATAACTAGCAAATGACTTTTGTTTTCACAAAGCTCCAAATTTGCTTGGTTGAAAGAGATCGTGTTTAGATCAGTCAAGAACTGTCTGGGAGATTTAGGCCAGGGACAGCCGTTACACTTTTACGTGTATGAGTGATCAGAAATTTGTCTATACCCAAAACAGAACAGAAGTTTGGTATTGATTTAAAAATGGTGGAACCTGGTCTAAGATTTGCACCACCCTCACCAAAGGGTGAACGTGCGCTCTGTTCACTACCGATCTAACCTACGCCACTTCTGGACAACCATGCAACTTAGATCAATTCCACCTTGGGCTTTTTGAATGGTTGCACCTAGCCTTAGTGAACATGGCTGTGTCTGAGAAGCTGAGATGATGGTTGCAGTTATTCACCTCAGAAACAGAAATGGCAGCAGCTGCTATCAAGTACTGCTGAATATTAAGATATTGGTGTGGTCTGGCAAACTCTGTAAGGTTCATCAGAGCTGGTACATGGGATTTGTAAAATTCACAAGGAATTGGACTAAGGCTATAGTTGTGAGGTTATTGACTGAGGTTAAAGTTCATCAGCATTGATATAGGTATCATATGTTCAACTATTGGTTAGACCAGTGTTTTTTAACCTGCGGTCTACAGACCCCTGGAGGTCCACAGACTATGTTTAAGGAACCTGCAACAAATGACTATGATCAATCAAATGTATTTCACACAATTCAAAGGAGCCCACACCTCCATTCAAAATGTTTTTGGGAGTCCACAAATGAAAAAAGGTTGAAAACCACTGGGTTAGATGAACTTGAGAAACTTCCAAAGGGTGTGAAAGGCATGCACATTGTCTTGGACTCAGCTAGAATAATGACTCTTTCTTAATCTAAGAGAGACCCACAAATACAGACCTCAGAACCTTCCTACCCTTTCTTACCCCTACATATGCCTTTACTTACAGACTTTTGAGGAGCCATACAACTACCCTGATGTACTATCTAATGTAATTCAAATGCAGGGGCCTAAGACTTGATGGCCTAGGAGGCCTCTTCCAGACTCTAATCTGTATACCAAAATGTATAAGGACTCATCCATATTTGATTCCACCTTCTCTTTATCATATAAACCCCTAATCTTCCACACCAATGCTTAAATTTATTAATGGAATAAATATGTGGAAAGTGATTGTCCAACTGCCTTTGTCTGTTATTGGAAGACTTCAACAAGCTAAAACCTTTGTGGCACACATAGGCTAGGCTCACTTAAGCCAGAGTCCAGGGTATAAATGGCTTGAACGAAATAAGTTCATTACAGCTTAGAAATGACTACAGTTTAGTTCCACAGGTAGCAAGCGGGAGATGAATACATGTTAATTAACAGGTTTTAATGCAGTATATGCTTCTAAATGATTTGGCAGAGATATCGTTACCATGATTCATAGGTTCACAGATTTTAAGGCCAGAAGCAACCATTATGATCATCCTGCTCAACCTTCTGTATAACACAGAGCAAAGAACCTCACCCAATAATTACTGCATTTAGTCCCTAATTTCTGTTGAGACTATTTCATATATTTTTTTATTTAAAAAAAATATCAAGGCTTGATTTAAATAAATAAATTAATAAAAAGCCCATTGTGTCCCTGACTCTTAAATTTGCAATTTGCTTCGGGAATTATCTTTATGCTTATTTTCACATGGCAATTTTTTGATGACAATTTTATCAAAACACCAAGAAAGCTCCAGACAAAACCTTTAGTTTTCCTGGGTGTATATATTGTAGCACAAGTAGGACAGTCTTTTAAAAATCACTAAGCCCTCTTCCCCTTCTCTCCAATCTCTCCCCTCCAAAAAAATAAAAAAGGAAGGAAGGAAAGCAAGCAAGCACAAGAAAGCTAGAACATTCTAAATCTGGAGGCAGGTCCTTTGCACATTGTTGGTGAACATGGACAGGAATCTGTTATATTTTTGGAGGAGAAAGGTAGCTTTGGAGGAGAAAATACAGCTTTGCAGACCTGGCCAGAAATGGTGAGGCCATCTCTGCCAAGATGAGACAAAAGATCTACAGAATTTTTTTTCTGTTGTAGTTCTCTTGTACCTTACACCCACTTGCACCATTTTTCTTGTTTCGCATTACCAAGCCTCAATTAAGTTTTGTTAGACAAAAGGGACCACATCAAGTAGGTCAGGATGGCTGGGACGCCTGGGCAAAAATAACAAAGGGAAGGCATGTTTCTAAATCGTACTGCATCTTGCAGCTATCCTTGGGAAGATGGAGTTTACTCGCCCTGAATTCAATGGCCATACCCACTATTAAGATCTAACCTATAATGAGATCCAAACTCTGCCATGCTCTATCATGTTAAGTAGAAACTTCCTCCTTAAATAGTCTCTTTGTGGGAGTAGTTGCAGATTAAATGTATTACAAAAAGAGCCAGGCTGTGGGTGCATCTACATGTGCCCCTTACTGTGCATTTGGTACTTCGCAGTCTTTAAATTTAGGAAGTACTAAATGACTGTGCAGTCCTGGCAGTGCACAATTATTTTTAGATGCTACATTGTCGTAGTGACAAGCTATGGTGACGTAGCTTGTCACTACAGTGACATAGCACCAGCATCACTGTTTGTGCCTGCCAATGCTACATCGTCATAATGATGAACTACGTTGCCATAGCTTGTTGCTATGGCAACATAGCATCTCATGTATACACGTCCTGTGAAACCCTAATTCACTTTGGGCCCAGTTCTAAGTCAATGACAAATCCCCCGCTGACATCAAAGGCACTTGGATGTCACCCAACGAATTACTTCATGAATAGTCTCATTAAAGTCAATGAGGTTACTTGTGGAGTAAGTTATGAATCAATGGGAATAAAAGTATCATGATTAACTTGGTAGCAATAATACCATAATTTCATTAGTAAAAGGCAATTTTAGCTTGGGCATTTATCTAAACTAGGGATAAGGTAATAAAATCCATAGTTTCAAGGAGCTTAAAAGAAATTCTTAAATATTTTTGAGTAGTCAGAAGTGCAAGAGTTTGTGTTTGGGCTTGTATGTAATCCAGTAACAAGCTGATATAATTAAATGGTTACTCCATGAGTGAATTGGCCTTACTCTTTTCTTCATCTGGTAGGCAGGCTGATTAAATTTATGCTATGTGCTTATTCTCATTGTAGCAAAATGAGTTTTGTTTATATTTCTAGTCACTACAAGGTGGTAACAACCTTGCAAAATACATTGATTCATGTTTAAAAAAATCAGATTGATCAGGAAAAGAACAAAATGTCACCCAGTACACAGTATTTGTACTTAATGGAAATGACAGTAAGCAAACAAACAAAATTCTTGATTGCAATCCTTAAGGAAAATTAAATTTATAGTTGAGTCTCAGAGTTTGGGAACTACCAGTTGTTTCCTGGAAGTCACTATTCAAAATGAGTTTTGGGAAATCAAGTTAGTATTGACTTGGTCCATAATGCTTGGCTGTTGCTTTTTTTGTTGAAGATTGATTAAATTACTCTGAACAAGCTCAAAGTCTGGGTCCTTATCTGAAGCCATTTGTGAATCTGGCCATAACACGTTCCCTGAAAAAGTATTTCAGAGAGTAAATAATCTTGGAAGCTGGAAGCATGTTGTTGTTCCCATTATAAAAAGACAAATAAATTGAATTTGTGTCCTTGTCTTAATATACATCTTTTCTTTCTTTATTCCACATCATTTTCCTAGGCTGAAGGGCCCTGAGGTTATTTGTTCAGGTTTCTATAAGATGCAATAAATGATAATTTTGGCTGTAGCTTAATGAAAGAAATAGTTGAAGAACAAGTAAATAAAGAGTAACAAATATTGGCAACTCTGCTTTAGAGCTTGGTTTTCACATTTATCTCCCACATCTCTACCTAAGTTATTCTTATTCTTATTCTTATTTATATTACATTGGCCCAAACTAAGATCATGGTTCCATGTCAGGCACATGGTAAGAGAAGGTCCTAGCCCCAAAACACTAATGGAAAAACTGACAAAACAGATTTGGCATGGAAAACAGATATATGAAAGAATTTGGCTGGTTCACCTAGATGTATGAGTACAGCCCATTTATCTTGACTCCCAGGCTGATGCACTATTCAGGGGATCAAGTTGCCCCTTGATTAGCTGAGTTCAAGTAACTCTCAAAAGCTCCAATCTGAATCCAGGTCCCAATCAAGGGTGCCTGACAGTCTAAATCTACATAGGAAAACATTGGCCTGTACATTTATACACATAAAGTGACTAGGTGATAAAGGGTACATATCTCATCAATTGCATTTATTTATTATGGGGGGGGAAGGGGTAGAAAACAGAAGGAAGGGTTTGAGGAGCACATTGGAAAGTTGAAGAGTTCCAGCTGGGCCTCTTCCAGTCTTGCTGCTTTTGCTTCTGATTCTTGCCTTTGGAAGTCCCTGCTATTCTTGGAGTCTGGTGCTGCCAAGAGATGGTACTTGTACACGTGACACCATTACCAATTACACATGACAAAAAATTCACTTTGTGTGGCTTAATGGCATCATGGTGTGCACATGCAAGAGTTTTGGAGCTTTTAAATGAGTTTGCTGGTTGGCAAGATTGGCCACGGGGCGGGGGGGGCATGCACCCCTCCCTAAGGTGGCACCAGTTGCCCATGCCCGGGGTGCTGGAAGCCCAGCTGGGCTTCTAGCTGGCTGGGTGCTGCCCCAGCTCAGAGACACCTAATCCAATACTTCCCCAAGCCCGCCTGAGCTTCCAGCATCCTGCAAACTGTCCCCACCACCTCCTCTGGCCACCAACAAAACCAACCAGCCTCCTACCACCTTCCTGTGCTGCTCCAGGGACAAGTCAGCCCATTTCCAGGTGGTCTTAGCCATCTTGCCAGCCACAGGAGCCTGCTAAAGGCAGATGTGGTAAGAGGCCCAATTCTTTTTTTTATTTTTTTTGGTGGAGCTTGCCTGCCTTTCCTGCAACTGGGGGGTGAGACGCTGGCAGGCCAAGTGGTCCCTGAGCTGTGGGGAGCACTGGTCCTTCCCTCCATGATGGCGGTACCTCTTGGGGTGAGCTGGGAGGGCTGCTAGCGGGTCAGATGCTGCCCCAGCTCAGAGGCAGCATCCAGCCCAATCCAATTCTTTCCTGAGCCTGCTCGCTGGAAGCCCACCAGGTGCTGTCCCTCAGGCAGGCTCAGGGAATTGTTGGATTGGGCTAGGTGCTGCCTCTGAGCTGAAGCAGCACCCAGCCTGCTAGCAGCCTGTCCGGGTGGCCCCAGTGGGTGCTGCCTACAGGGAAGGACTGGGGAACCCCACAGCTTAGGGATTGCTTGGCCCACCAGCAGTTCACCCGCTGGCTGCAGGCAGGCTCTGGCTCCCCCCCCCCCCCCCCAAAAAAAAAAAAAAAACAACCCAAAAAAGGATCGGGCCCCTTGCCACAATGTGACAGAAAAAATGAAATGGTGAGTTTCAATTAAAAACCCACCATTTCAGTTTAGGGGGCGTAGAATAAAACCCTGAGGACTAAACCCTTGTCACATGTACAAGAGCTCAGAAAGTCTGCTCAATTTCTCAAATCTCCTTTAACTGGTTTCCCTTCTAGAGACTGGATCTATGCAGGGCTGGGCTTTGGAACGGAGACTCATCCTACAATACTGCTGCCAGTCCTGTCAGTTTTGTGGAAGGTTTTACCTCTTCTTGAGAACAGGTTTGTGTTGGGGAATACCAGTCTGCCTCATCAGCTCATGTGACTTGGGTGGGGTGCCCATGCACAGAGGTTATGATTTGTTTTCCTGTTCTTTTCACCTTTTCTCATACCAGATTAAGAGTTCACCTAGAGACTTATGAGTCTTTAATTAAATAGGACATGACCTGAGCCCAAGTTAAACATGCAACGAGAGAGACTCTAGAAGTAGCATTGTGTAGATGCATCCATGCATGTGGTCAAGGTGTATGGCTCTAGTGTTTTCACATCAGCTCAGAGAGAGGGATGACATGTTCCCTTGCGTTGTCAGCTCTCTAGCTGACCTCCTCTAGTTCTTGAGGTTGAACGCAGTACCTTCCCAGTCCAAAACTGAGGCAATATGCCTGAGTTAATATGGCAAGGAAGGCAAGCCTGTTTCAGGCTTTTTGTTGTTCTGTTTCTTTATTTCTCTTGAGTTTCTGTCTCAGGTAGACAGAAATTCATGTAATATCTTGCTTAAATTTGAGCTGTTCTCGTACATTTTTTTAACCATCTAGTTTCTTTGAACTTTGCATAAGGAGGAGGAATGTTTTCATGGGGACTGTGCTGATTTGTTCTGTATTAATTTGAATACATTACTGATAGACTGAATTTATTTCCAATCCACAAACAAGGTGGATACAGATAATTCTCTCTCCCTCTCTCTGTTTCTTTGCATGTGTTGGGAAGCATGGGGTTTCAGATAAAGAAAGAATATTTCAGTTTGTTAAAGGTAACAGTTTTAGTTAGCTGCCACGAATTCGGTTGACACAGGAATCTAGGATATTCACCTTAAACCACTGCATTATTTTTGTATCAGATTAGTATTTAACAGGTCTGCTTGGGTATTTATTGACACAATCTCCACACCTAAAGGTGCCTATGCAAAACTCTGATTAATTAACTAATTAGTTAATGCATCAGTGCTTCATCTGCCTGCCTTATCTCCCATCAGGTAGTTAGTAGCATGACCAATGGAGCTCACCTAAAAAGTGATATTGTAAGTGAACAGAGTAGTAGGAAGAGATAAAACATGCAAGCAGATGATTGAGAACAGGCATCTTAAGGTTCCAGCTGAGCAAGGTAAGTAATTGCTTAAATGCTTATCAATGAGCAGTGCTTGAGATTTAGTTGTACTGAAGTATTTGATTTGGGCTACGCAGGGAATCTGTGGCAGAGAAGACTTTTACAGCCACGTCTCATGAATTCCAGACCGATACCTTAACCAGTATGATGCTTGCTCTATTATTCCATAATGCACTTTGCAATCCTGGAGAAAATCCTAACAGATTCAAGAGCTTGCTTTTGAGAACAACCTATACTGAGAATGCATTAAAGAAAATATCATTCTAATTGGTTTAGGTGTATGTGCAGTCTCACTGCCGATACAAAGGGAGAAGTTGCATCAGTAAATAACCTCATTTCCTTGCCTTGTGTCCTGTACAATGTGCGTGCCCTGTGAAATTTTATGGCTATGGTGGTTATATAATCATAGGAATCTCTGACACAGCGGTTGCCTGGTTGCTTTCTCTACTTTAATAGCACTCTTTTTTTTCTTTAGGTGGTAAGAAAACCTCATTGGTTTCATAGTTCTTTGGCTCCATTTCCTGTTTGCAGGTGCTAACTTAATTAGAATCATGGGGCAGAACTGAGCAAGATATTTTCCGTGGGAAAAGCTCCAAGATAATACTGGATTATTATTTATCGATCTCCCTTTCAACACCTACATTCTGCCAGGATAGGGGAGGAATGTGATGCGGGAGACAAGAATTTACACATGAACGGAGGCCCGCCAAAGCAGCAAACCTTTTCTAGACATTGGAAAGAGCTGATGAAAAATTTTCTGTCAAAGCTGTTTTTCAGTAGAAAATTGGTGTGTGTGTCTGATAAATTGATATTTTTTTGTGAAAGGTGTTTGCTTTTTATCTTTCTTATGAAGTCTCGCCAAAATTTTCCATGGGGCATGGGAGAAATACTCCATTTTCTAAGCAACCTGACTATAAACTGATTTTTTTCAAAAGAAATAAAGAAAAAGAGAGGAAGGAGAGTCGTGTTTTAATTAATGCTTTGCTGATGCTCACGAGTAATGTTGTTTTTGTCTCCCATTCCCCATGGCAACCTCTTCTGTTTCTCTGCTCACAAAAATCATGACTTGTTTGAGACTATTTGAGGGGGGGTGGGCCAGGTAAATGTCCAAAATAATAGAAATAACTTATCAGGGAACATCCTTTAGTTCTTTTTTTATTTCCCATCTTCATAAGACAGAAGCTTAAAATCCAAGGCACTGATTTTTGCATACAGATGATCCGTGCTCCTTACATACGGCGTGCTAATGACTTTGGAGGCTCTACTAGTTTTCTCCCTTCTTTCCTTCTCTCCTTACCCCCTTCCTCACTTCTCTAGGTCTAGTCCAGTGAGGAACAGTTCGTTAGACCTGGCAGGGACCCACACGGGTTCTCAGGTAATATACTGAACAACTCATGTTTTACTACCTCTGGCGGTGCCCCAATTGTGAGTTGTAACTCCAATGTAACACGTACAGCATAAAACACCAACATGCACAACATAAATACTGCCGGGACTTCTCTGGATACAAGAAGGATATAAATGATGGCAGTTTAGTTTCTGGTGAAGCTGCAGCCCTTTCCCAAGCAGAAAAAGAAAGCAGGTATATTGCACACGACAGCTGCAGATGTATACTATGCTGGTGCTCTCTTTTGCCATTTAGTAATTCATTCTGTGACCTTTCTCATAACACCCGATTGTTTTATTTCCCTAGGCTAAAACCTGTGATCATAGCCAGGCTTATTCCCTTCTCTCTCTCCTTTTCCTTTTCCTGGGAGGCCCCTCTATCTTACTGTTTGCAAACAACCAGCAGCAGGCTAGTTGTTTTCAACCAATGCTGAACAAAATCTCCATTGCAGGTAATACTTATCACTGATTTAGCTGACACTCGTATACAAATGGATGCATTTGTATGGCTTACCTAAGTGCTTGTGAGAAGCAATTAGCAAGCAGCATGAACTTGTTTGAACCAAACTATTCAGAACCTGGAAAAATGCTCATGAAAATATTTTTGCAGTGATCAAAGGTTGTAAAACCAGAAGGGATCTTTGAGATCACTTCCTTTGACCTCCTACATAACATACGTGACAGAATTTCCTTTATCAAGTCCCATGACCTGTGACTGAACTGCACTGTCTCTTTTGGAAGGACACTCCATTTTGATCTTCAACCCCAGTATACTTGCAAGACACTTTATAATGTGATAACCATGAACTTTAGTTGTGATTTATGTTCATAGTAATGATGTTCTTGAGGGGAAAACCATGAAGTCAACATCTTTATTTTCTTTCTTATGTCCTATTTATGTGGCCATAGTACATCTTCAGGACATTGCCAAAAAAAAGAGGGCTTTAAAAATCAATGATGAATTTAAAGATTGTTAAGTGACTTTGTTTTATTTTATTTTGATTTGTTAATGCAACATCCAGTTTATCTGGTAGATGATTTTGCTGCTTTTTCCATGTATTAAAAAGAAATCGTGCATCAGTTTTACTGCCAGCTTCCTATATAGCACTTTTGTTTGATGACTGAATGCACTAGGCTAAAAATCAGTCTGATCATATTGAATATATATATATATATATATATAT
>NW_005842466.1:500264-525615 GCF_000455745.1 Alligator sinensis
GAGATTAAATTATTATATTTTAAGGCTGAGACTTTGAAAAGCAAGGCATTAAATCTCCTGACACAGGCTTTCCCCAAGCACCTATGTGTGCGGGGAAATGTTTCAAAGGCATGACTGGCAGGTGGGTATACTCAGCCCTTACTGACTTTAGTTGACAGTTAAGTACTAATGTGCCACTTGTGCCTTAACTCCCATTGGTGATAGCCCTTTTTTTTTTTTTTAATTGAGGCACATCAAACTCCTAAGTCCATTGTAGACACTGGATGAGTTTTTTATGGTACTTTTGCTCTTACCTGGTTTAGGCCTGGATCCTAAAGGTGTTTAAATATGAGGGGTGTGCAAAATGGGCCATATTTGATTTGGATTTGGCCTGAATCGGGGACAGTGATTCGATTATTTGATTCGGATCACTGTCCCAATTCGATTCGGCTGAATCCCAATCTGTAGATTCAACGCTGATTCAGAGAATCGGCAATTCGGCTATAGACACAGCTTTAAATGTTTTTTCTACATACCTTGAGGTACCAGGCACAGCTCATGAACGCTGCAATCCTGGGGCGGATGGAGCATCTGACAGGGGTGTGAGGGGGGAGGGGAGTTCCCTGCGTGCTTGGTGGCAGACCCAGAAGTGGACTGGAAGCGCTTCTGGCCCACTTCTGGGTCTGCTGCTGAGCATGCTAGGGACCTCTGTGCACTCCTGTGGGACACTCCATCCTCCCCAGCATTTCAGCATTCATGAGCCACCTGGTACCTTGAGGTATGTAGAAAACAATTTAAATCTGCATCTACGTCTGAATCATCAAATCTTTCTGAATCTCTCCAAAATGATTCAGATAATTCTGATTTGATTCAGTGAGATTAAAGGGTCTCCTGATTTGATTCAGATTCAGAAATTCGGCCGCCGAAATGAATCGGCAACCAAAGCTTTGCACAGCCCTATTAAATACCTCCTTCCCATTACTACCTTTGGGAATATGATGTGGGACTTGCTTTCATCTGAGAAGTCCACATTTAGCTGCCTAATTGTAGATTTTGGCAAATGACAATTCTGAAAACGGTGCTCTAAGGCACTTTTGAGAATCCCACCAATAGTATTTCACTCAGTCCCCCTCGAAAATCCCAACCTTTCATTTCAGTACTAAAAGTCTCTTATTGTGATTAACAACTTTGAATTGGAATTCAGCATCTAAATGTCTTAGCCTGTATTGTTTTGTTGGAAGTATAAAAAAGAATAACTTGAGAGAATTATGTGGATCTTATCAACGTAGCATGTTGTATGCTTGTACTGTAAAGGAAGTCAATAATTCCTTATGTCTTGCCCTAGGGTTCAATGAACGGGCCTTTGTAGACTGATTTTGAACAAGAAAGAAGAATAGGCTTTATTTGACTATTATGGCAAGTGTGGAACTTACTGAATAATGTAGGATGATTGTGTAGACATTTGAAGAGGAGAGTAGTGTATGATTAATGATAACTCCACTCTTTAGCTTTCTCATTTCTCTGTATGCAGGGCTTCTCTTAGTGGAGTGCACTTCAAGTGCTTCTGTCTTTTTAGCAGCAAAAATCTGATCCAAAAATACAGGTCATGAATAATCATTGGATAAAATTTCTGTATCTCAGTTGCTTTTTTTACTCTGTTTTAGAGCCTATACATACAAATTCTAAACCAGGTAGACTCATTATGAACTGCTGTTTTGGGGGCAGGGACTGCCTTAAGTGTTAATAAAGTACTAAATGCAATAGAGCACCAATCTCTGATGAGATGTTTAAGCACTACTGAAATATACAGTATTTCCTCAAATCCAAGGTGAGGTTTTCCCCCTCCCCATTCAGCATGGGGGAAGAAGAAACCTTATCTTGGATTTGAGTACAGTCCAAGGCAGGTGGCTGCTGTGAGTCCAGCTCTGACTCTGGATCCAACCTGGGGGAGACAGCACAATGAAGGCAAGAGGGTGTGGGAGAGGCCATGCAGCAGCAGGGGAGCTGCTCAAGCTCTGGCTCAGGCTCTGGCACTGACTTGGGGCTGGGCCAGGGCTGGAGCCAGAGCTTCTGCATAGGGTAAGCAGTGGTGGAGGTGGAGGAGCCGAGTGGCTGGGGCACAGGCACTAGGGGTACAAGTAGTATGGGTGTAGGTGGGGGGAGCAAGGGGCAGGGGCAGATTGCCCCCCACCCTCCCCCACTGCTGCTTGCGCTTGCTCCTCTGCTTCTACATTTCCTGCTGCAGTGGGGGAAGGTAGGGGGCAACACATTTAAGACGACCCTCCAATAATTAGATTCTATGGATCTAGAATTAGATGCATGGAAATTTATAACAAATGTGTGTCCTGTCCCCCATCTGCTCCACCCACTGTTGTGGCAGGCACGGTTTATAATTTTCCATGTATAGAATCTAATTACTGGTGGTCATCTTACATTTGAAGTCATCTTGGATTCAGGTAAAAAGGGTAACTCAGAGAAGAAAGTTATATTACTTCCATCATCTCAGATAACTTTATCCTTTGGAAATTTCTGTTGACCCTTCGGGATTATTTGTTTGTGTATTTAGTTAATGTTACTGTGCCACATTGACCCCACAAACTTGTCTGTAATCATATAAAAGTAGCATTAAAAGCAACCTAGTAAGACCCCTTGCACTCACACAGGACTACCTAGGTTATCCCCAACAGATGTTTGTCTCACTTGTTCTTAACCTCCAGAGTAGGAGATACCCTAAACTGCCTAGGTTACCTGCTCTAGTGTTTCACTATCCATATTGTTAGAAAGCTTTGCCTAAATTTTATTTGCTACAAACAAAATTTACTATTTCTTATTCTGTACTATGTAGGGCAAACAAATGATTTATTTGTAGAACCATTAACTTAATATAGGATTCATATGATGTCTTTAGTCTTTTCTAAAGGCAAACAAAACTCAAACCCTTTAGCCCTTTCTAGTCTAGCTTCTACAACTTGTACTATTCTTGCTGCTTTCCTATGGACTCTCGCCATTTACTCCTCTGGAATCTCCTCTCTACATGACATATTTAGAGTGATGCCCAAAACTAGACACAATACTTCCGCTGACATCTGCTCAGTAAAACAAATTGATTACCTCCTATTTTTTTAATGTATGGCACTCCTGTTAATATATCACAGAATAAGACAGACCATTTTTGCAACAGCATCATGTTGTTGACTCATACTTAGTTTGTTAAAACATTTCCAAACCATATATCCTTTCCTGGAATACTACGGCCTACCCAGTTAGCCCTTTGCATGTGTGTTTAATTTTTCCTCCCTAAGCATAGCCCTTTGCCAGCTGTCCTTACTGAATTTAATTATCCTGGTTTGAAAGTATCCTTCCAATTTGTCAGGATGATTTTGAATTCTGTCTTGTCCTCCAGAGTGCTTATCTCCCTTCCTAGCCTGTTGTCATGTGAATTTTATAAATGTTCTTTCTATTCCATCATCCAAGTATTTAATGAAAATATTGAATAAAACCAGTCCCAGGATGGACCCCTGAAGGGTGCACATGAAAAGGCCTCACAGTTTGACAGCAAACATTGATTGCTACCCTTGATTTTTTTCCACCTGTTGGGCACCTATATTATGATTTCATCTTGATCAAATTTCCTAGTTTCCTTGTGAGAATGTCATGCAGCCGTACTAAAACTAAGGTATCCTTAGCTCTCCCTTTTTTCCTAGGCCAATTACCCTGTCAACAAATAACATTAAATTGGTCTGATATGATTTGTTCTTGAAAAAGTTCATGTTGACTCGCTTCTTTAATCATCCCATTATCCTCTTGATGCTTATAAATTACTTGTATAATAATTTGTTCTAGTATCCTTCCAGGATTAAAAGTAGCTAAGATGATCTCTGAGTCCGGCTTTCCCTGTTTTTAAAAGGTTACAAAGTTTGCTCTACTACAGAACAAAAACAATCACTGCTGGTTCAGAGCTCAATAGATCTGCTTCCTTAAGTACCCTAGGGTGAATTTCTTCAGGCCTACCTATATATACACAACTAGTCTTTTTCCTCTCCTTTCCTAGTTCTGTCCAGCACTCCTCTTTCCAAATTTTAATCGCTTTGGTTAAGTATCTAGTCTCAAAAATATATATATTTTAATTATTTGATGGAATAAATAGAAACTCAGAAGGCATTGAATATTTTAGCTCCCTTTGCATTCTCAGTTATTTGCCCTCTTTTCCTGTTAAGTAATGGACCTTTATTTTTCTTTGTCATCTTTTTCTCATGCATTTATAAAACCCTTTTTCTTTTTGTATCTACCAGCCTTGCTAATTGTGATTCATTTTGTGCTTTGGCCTCATATGACCGAAAGTTTTTATTCATATCATAGCATAATGTTTTTGTTCTTGTTCAGGGCTTTCCACTCTAATTTCCAAATAACACTTAGAACAGGGAATAAGAACCAATTCTAGAGGAGCCTATTACTGAGTCCAACACTAAATGGCTGGGGGAATGGGAACACATCATCATCTCTCAGTGCTTCTGCTTATCCATCAGAAAAATGGGACTTCTACTGACCTCCCTCACAATGGTTTTCTGAGATTTAATTAGTTTCTTTTTTTCGAAGTGCCCTCAGATGAACTGCCCCCTTTTGATTATATCCATTTATTATCTTTTTTAAAAAGCATGTAATTGCTTATTCAATGACAGCTGCCTTTACAGGGGGGGAAAGAAGCTCTGATGGATATGTGATCAAAGTATTAGCGCAAGGCTATATATACACACATCTTTCAAATCTCAAATTTTGCTCTGCTTTCTACACTCCACTTTTTTGCCACAAAAGGGAAAGAAACAGCATGAGGTCATATGGAAATGCAATCAATCGGACCAGCAGAGGTGATGGCTGTTCTCACACTCCCCTGCCAGCTGCTTGCTAATAGGCTCTTCCATCATGATGTTTGTGACGAGGGGAAAAGAACACAAAGTAGGCATCCTTTCCTTGTAGACCACTATCAGGCATCAAATTGTTACACTTTGCCCCATTAACTCCACCTTAGAGGGGGAAGCAGAGTAAAGCCACAATAGTGGAGTAAGTCACTGCAATTAGCCAGCTGTGCTGCTTGTTGTAATAATGGGAGGGCTGAAACATTAGTAATGCAGATATCTGCAGAACTGCTGATGGATAATCCCCAGGAACAAAGTAGATGCCTGCACCCTTTATCTGGTTCCCTGCTTATATAAGAGGCAAACATTTCCTGCATGTTGAAGCCGGAGTTGTGAATGTCGGCTTTACCTTTCGCAGAAGACAAAGAGCATTTACCAGATTCTGGGTAAAGATTAGCTCACAAACGAACAATAACGGCAGACTCATTTTCAGTTCAAGAAAACAACCAATCATTGTCCCGTAAGGGCTTGTATTTAAAATACTTGCAGTCAGTTCATAAACACTAACAACATTATTGTTTGTTATGGCTGCTTTGAGCTTTCAGATGGAATGAAATTGAGGAGCCCACAAAATTGTGCAAGAGTATTGACATTATGACAAATTATACAAAAAAAAAAAAAGGAGAAGGATTTATGTTTTTAAATTACTACTTTGTTGTTCCGTCTTACTGGTTAAAGTTGTTCAATGATTTGAAGATAATATCCATGAATTAAATTGGGAAGGGGAAAGGAGAGAGATTTAATGTAGTATGCAAATTGGTTAAATCTGAATAGCTACATTGTTATTTTTTTCCTGTAGCTGATAATATTAAACACAAATGGGTTGAATAGTTGTAATAACAGATTGTAAGGAAAGAAGTATGTTCAGTTTAAACTTTATAAAACCATACACCAATGAAGGCCAAACTTTTTGGAAGGCGTGCCGCAAATTAAGACCTGTGCTCTCCCCAAATGCCACTTTAATCCCATTCTCCCGCCTGATCTGTTGCTCTGCTTTCTGCTTCATGCCTGACCTGCTGCTCTTCTTTCTGTTCCCTGACTTTATGCCTGCCCATTCCCTGATTTGCCCCATGACACACACAGAGCTACCCCATCCCACTTACAGCATACCTGCTGCAAATTGGCCATCCCTGCCATAAATAATGATATACAAAGAACATACTATTGTGCTCAGTAGCATTGATTATTTTAATACACTGGCCAAACTCTGTGGTTTTGATTACATAGGACTTCATTTAAAGCTATTGGCCAAATCCTCTGCTGATATCAATTGGTGTAGTTCCACTGAAGCCATGGAGTGAGCATCAACTTATGCCATCTGAGAATCAAAGAATTTTCATAATATACTAAAAATCTCTAGCCATATTTCAGGATTATGTTGTAGATTATCTGATATTCGCCAAAATAAGACAGCCAATTAACCAAGAGTAATTAAACAAGTCTTGCTCATTAAGAATGACAGGATTTAGGTCAAGATCCTTTCATGGAGATGTGCTGATATATGACACTTGAAGATCTGGACCTTCACCTTCAATAACTGCTGTATTGCCGATTCTGGTGTACCACCTGCTTCCTACCCCTGCATGTCATTGCAACACTGGTCCTCCAATGATGGCCCATACACTACTTGTTCTCTGTAAAGCTGAGTAAGTTGTGTCACAATAGTGAAGCATCTCTTTCAGAACTGAAGACACTCGAGAGAGAAATGCAAACCCAGGCATTCCCAAATAACAAGTACATTCACTTCCTGAAATTGATTTAAAAATCATGAGATTCTGGGGAAAAAAAAAAAAAAAATCCCCAAACATATTTGCCTTCTGGTGACTGAACCTTTAGGGTTTGCAGCTTCAAGCCTTTTCTTCAAACTATTAGAAATAGGTATCTACTTAAAACTACAGTTCTCCTATTTTCACATGACTCCGGGAGGCTGACTTTTAAAAAGCACACGAAATAGTGCATGTTATCAATGCCATTTGTTACAGTTGTAACACCATAGTGCCTAGGTATTCTGGTCCCAGACCAGGAGTCCATTTCCCTAGGGACCCTTCACAGAACAGAAAGTCTCTTTCCCAAAATTGGCCACACTAAAAAAGTCCTCTATCTATTTGTTCATTCAGTAAATCTCCCACCTGGTACAAGGTTGTACATTTTCTAGGGTAATGTTATATTTTCAAGCAAGCTATCCATTTTTAAATGCCACAGTTAATTAACAAATACAACAGCTTCTTTACAAATGTAAGTGAGAGTGTTTTGGCTGTTTCATAATCAGAAAAGGTGGTGTCTAAGGCATTGTTTCTTTCCTTTTCACCCTTTTTCTGTTAATTCATTTTCTAACCTGGTCTCCATAGCAGCTTTCTTCCCCCAAACTGCCTTCAACAATACCAATTTTTGGAATGTTTTTAATGGGTTGGTTTTTTTTTTTGCCTGTCTTTCTATTGCCTGCATGGTAAAGAACTAAATACCCCTTTAAGGAAAGGGATGTCAGAAAGACCTTTTGGGGGCTAGGAGGAAGCAGGCACTGAAGCAGCCGCTGAGTCACTTCTTGTGCCAGGAGTCTTCAGTAACTCAGTAAGCTTGTCAAAGTGGAGCCTGTTCTCCACTGCTGTAGCATACTTACCTGGTATATCAGCTGAAAGCTTCCTGACAAACCTTTTGGGGGAAGACAAGATAATTAAGAAACTGACTTTAGAATGTGAGTTGTTAACTTGAGCACAGAGCACAGAGGAGCAGGCAACTTGTAAATGTCACAGTCAAACCAGATATTTATTAGTTTAAACTGACATGCTTTAACTTCCCAGGAAGAAGAAAGAAAATATTCCCAATCGCTTGAGACATTTAAAACTACAGTTGATTGAACACAGAACTAGAAACTGTTCTCTCTGGCTAAATATTCCTGCACTGGGAGGGGAAGCAGGGAAATGAACTGTTTAGTTGATCCTTCCGCTCATATCTCAAGGGTGCTAGCTTTATTCCAGGTCAAGCTTTTTGCATAATGCTAAAGAGTAAGTAGATAACTCAACTTTCCTACTACTTACAAAAAAGGGGGGGGGGGTCAAGTAATTTGTAGGCCAGTGGGTTGTAACTAATTTTGGCTTCCTGCATGATCTTGGTCAAGTAACTTATTCTCTCTAAACCGAAATCCCCAGCACTAAAATGGGGATTTCATAGACATTAGGGCGGGAAGGGACCTCAAAGAGCATCAAGTCCACCCCCTCCCCAAGGACAGGAAGTCAGCTAGGGTCAAAGGATCCCAGCTAGGGTCAAAGGATGATACTAGTACTTCTCTACCTCACAAAGGAGTTAGAATCATAGAAAATTAGGGTTGGAAGGTCAGAAGGTCACCTAGTCTCAGGAGGTCACTTAGTCTAACCCCCTGTTCAAAGCAGGACCAGCCCCAACAATATCATCCCAGCTAAGGCTTTGCCTACCTGGGTTTTAAAAACCTCTAAGGATGGAGAGTCCACAATCTTTCTGGGTAACCTGTTCCAATGTTTTACTACCTTCCTAGTGAGAAAGTTTTTCCTCATCTCCAATCAAAGCATCCCTTGCTGTAACTTGAGACCATTGCTCCTTTTTTTATCTGCCACCACTGAAAACAGTCCCACTCCATCCTCTATGGAGCACCCCTTCAGGTAGTTGAAGACTGCTATTAAATCCCTTTTGTCTTCTCTTCTCCAGACTAAATAAGCCCAGTTCCCTCAGCCTCTCCTCGTAAGTCAATGTTAATCAATGTTATTGCCCCCACTAATGCAGCTGATGCAGCCCAGTATGTCTTTAGCCTTCTTTGCAACAAGGGCACGCTGCTGGCTCATATTCAGTTTATTGTCCACTGGAACCCCCAGGTCCTTTTCTGCAGAGCTGCTGCTAAACCAGGCATCAAACAAGCATTAGTTCAACTCCCCCTGCTACCATTTTGAAGCACAGGGATGCTGATACATGAGATGCTGAGGTGCTTTACTTAGAGCGGCTCTTAGAGTTGCTCTAATTAAAGTGCCACCCACATGCCTGGAGCGTGTGTAAAAGTGCCCTCTTAACCCTAGCCCTACCTTCCAGTGTATCTACTACTCCAACCAGCTTTGTGTCACTTGCAGACTTGCTGAGGGTGCAATCCATCCCATCTTCCATGTCATTGATGAAGATATTGGACAAAATTGGCTCCGGGACTGACCCCTGGAGCACTCCACTTGATACCAGCTGCCAACTAGACTTTGAGTAATTTGAGCCTGACAATCTAGTGAATTTTCTATCCACTTTATAGTCCATTTATCCAACCCATACTTCCTTAGCTTGCTTGTGAGAATGTTGTTGGAGTTGTTATATATCCTTACAAGAAAGATGGTGTAGTTCTCAGACACTGTAATACTAGGGGTAGCTTAAGTACATAATTTAGTGGATAATATAATGGATAATAATGAATAGATTGTAGGTCAGATCATCAGGTGGTATATATTGACTGCTGCAGGAGGTATAGCCAGTGCATTTACTACTCAGACTTCATGCCTTAGTTTGAATTTGAACAGTTCACTAAACACGAAGGGGAATATGTAGACTCTAATTATGGTTCCAAAATAATGGGAATGGTCATTCACATTCTGTTTCTCCCTTTTGTTTGTGATCGTTTCAGGACTCTTGTATATTGATAGTTAAGTCCCATGTTTTATTATCTTATATTAGCAATCTGAGAAGATTAAACTATGCTGACACACAGATCTCTCTCTCTCAAAGGGAAAAATCTGTGAATATATAGCAATGCATTTGTGTGGATAACTTTCCAGTGTGGTAGTTAATATAGTCAGGATTATCTGTTGTGAACCAATGCAAGTGAAATGTAAGCAATGTTTCCAGGGCTTTCAAATAAGCTCTTCTTTTCTGGTTTAGTGTTTCTGATAAGGTTTTTTTTAAGTTTTGTTTTTGGCCAAATACAAAGCTTAAGCATATGTCTAATGTTGGACTTCATTGAATCTTTATGGATTTCAAGTAAAGGCGAAGGGACTTGAATACATACTTATATTTTTATCATCATTATTTTGGGTAAGTACAGACAGTCAAAAAGCCCAAGGCTGAATTGATTCATTCTTTGCAGGTTAGTCTAAGCTACAGAGACTGAACCAATAAGTAAAGGAACACACATTCACTTTTGATTTATGAAATGCAGTCACATGCCTGCAGTGGCTTAAGCTAGAAGCCAGAGAGGGCTAGTCCTCCAATATTTTCCCCCTTCCCTGCTGGAGTGGAGGAGGTGTGGCCTGACCCCAGCCTGTGCTCTGCTCTAGGTAGTGGCATTGAATTCATAAAAGCTTGAACAAGAATAGTTCTCTCTCTGAAAAACTATAAACTGAAGAACTATAAGCACAGCATGGGCTGTGTCGTTGCTTACTCTTCCTGCTTCTCCTGAGCTCTCTGGGATTTGCAGTCCAGAATCAGAGCAGCGGGATTTTGCAGGGTTGCTCATAATTTCCTCTTCCTGCTTCCAGCTGCCTCTGGGATTTGTAGTCAACAATCACAGTTAGCACTAAGTAAGCCAGCACAGCAGGTTTTTACTCATGGGAAGGTGAGTTTAACCCCCCTCCCTGGCCCCAAAACCCAGCCTGGGTTTGCCTTGGGGGGTGAGCAGTGAGCCAGCCTTCACTGGTCCAGCTAGGGAGCAGAGGGGCAGGGCCCACCCTGCTCTCTGGAGCAGATAACACAGCCCAGCCCAGCCCAGGGCTGCAAAGCATGCTGGGATGCTGGGGGACTCTGATTTAACTTGAACCAGGAAGGGGTCTGGTACAGAAGTTTCATAAACTGGTTTGACCTAAATCAGTCGAGTCTGATACTACATTCAACCAGGTTTATTTTAAAACAGTTTCAGCCATTTTAAAACTGATTTATGTGCACTGAACTTCTGCTCAGTTACAGGTTTAAACCAATTTCTGATCACTTAAACCAGTTTATTTGTAACTCCTGTCCCTAGCCTAAAGGGTAAAACAAAATGGTGATGCAAAATCCAACCAGGATATAAGGAACTTTTTAAGAGTAAAAGTTTTTTCTAACTGCTTTACTAATTTCAGAGTGTGCATCAGGAAGATCAGTTTAATCATGGAATCATTCATAGAACCTAGAGGTGAAAAAGACCTGCAAATTATTTAGTTTCTTTCCTATGAACTGCAGAATTATTTCCTACAGCATATTTGGATATTTGCCTGGTCTAATTTTCTGTGGTTTGAGCAGCATGCTCTGATAAGCCTCTGCATTAGGGGTTGTAATTTGTAAATGCCTGTCTTTTGTCGTTTTAGCCAACATCTTGGAGGTTGTTTTAATGCACTTTGAGCAAAATTTTTCAAATATTTTTAGTTTAATAGATATTCAGATCCTGCCTTGGGATCTTGAAGTAGGCATGTATGCGAGTGGGAGAAAAAAAAAAAAAAAGTATTAACATTCTTATTTTGCGCTATAGGTATGCCATGTGTTCTTCTAAAGTCCTTTGTTTGAAAATTGTCTCTCTGCATGAATATGGTGACTTTTATGCTCCATAGAATGAAGTCTTAGTTAGCATTCTTTGTTCTGCGCAAGCAGCATATTAATAGCCTGGAGCCATCTCTGTGTGTCAGTTCAGTTGGAGAAATCTCTTGATTTTAGTACTTATATAACACAAATCAAGCTGAAGTAAGAATTCAGTACCTAGAAAAAGCTGATCTTATTGAGGCCAGATGAATCTCAAAGTAATGTAGCTTCAGTTAATGTGGAGAAGCCCTAAGAAACCAGGTTTCTTCTTGAAGCCATTTCTGAAATGCAGTTTAACAAGGAGAAATGCAAAGTGCTGCACCTAGGGAGGAAAAATGTCCAGCACACCTACAGCCTAGGGAATGACCCGCTTGGTGGCACGGAAGCAGAAAGGGATCTTGGAGTCCTAGTGGACTCCAAGATGAACAAGAGTGTGATGATGTCATCAGAAAAGCTAACTGCACTTTATCATGAATCAGCAGGGGCATGACAAATAGAACCAAGGAGGTGATACTTCCCCTCTATCAGGCGCTGGTCAGACCACAGTTGGAGTACCGAGTGCAGTTTTGGGCACCGCAATTCAAGAGGGATGTGGATAACCTGGAGAGGGTCCAGAGAAGGGCCACTTGTATGGTTAAGGGCTTGCAGGCCAAGGCCTTACGAGGAGAAACTAGGGCACCTGAACCTCTTCAGCCTCCACAAGAGAAGGTTGAGAGGCGACCTTGTGGCTGCCTATAAATTCATCATGGGGGCACAGAAGGGAATTGGTGAGGCTCTACTCACCAAGGTGCCCCAGGGGGTCACAAGAAATAATGGCCATAAGCCAGCAGAGAGCAGATTTAGACTGGACATTAGGAGGAACTTCTTCACAGTTTGAGTGGCCAAAATCTGGGCTCCCAAGGGAGTTGGTGCTCTCCCTGACCCTGGGGGTCTTCAAGAGGAGGTTAGATGGGCATCTGGCTGGGGATCATCTGAACCAAGCACACTTTCCTGCCTATGCAGGGGGTCGGACTGGATGATCTATTGAGGTCCCTTCTGACCCTAACGTCTATGAATCTATGGAATGAAGAAATGGGCTGGAAATTTTGCAAAGATGTGCTTTAGTTACCACCAAAGAGACAACTTGGTCTCCTTTTTTAAAATTATTTATTTCTAAATGGTGCCTAGCAGAATGATGTTTGCATCCTTGCTTTGGGTTTCTGGATGTCGGCATACTAAGTAATCATCTCTATTTTATTATTTTAGTTTCTGATCCCGAGTGGAACAAATAGTTAAGAGTAAATGATTGTTGACAAATCTTTTCTGAACACTAGAAAAAAAAGAGTTGCTTAATGGGACGTGCCACAATTTGGTCTTATGTTTTTCCAAACTGTTTTATCCATCCTTAATCTTAAATTGATTTCATACCTGAAGCTTCAAAGAAATCCAAAAGGCAACAGTGGGAGGAGGCACAGTATAAACTACGTATTCTTCAGTAAAACACTCTCTCCCATGTTGAGTGCTGAGAGCTGCACACAAAAATATGCTGTGCTGAGCACACCACGAGGCATGAACAAGAGCACCACAGGAAAACAACTATTAGCTCAAATAATCTTCCACAAAGAAATACGTCTAAGAAATAACTTTGAAAGACCTTTGGTAATTCAGTACCTTCACCTCTGGCCACCAAACTGTTAGATCAGAAAAGAAATGTTCACATCTGTTCTTTAAATTCCATCTTCCCATAAAAACAGTGCAATAAAATGTATGGTATGTGGCAATCCAAGGCTGGATTATTGTGAGACTTGACCATTATATGGACAAAAGAGAGAAAAAATTGCACACCAGTTCCATAAATTCCATCTAGCCATGAAATAACTATCACATTTGTATTTGCATTTCCATTATACAGAATAGTCTACCTTCTGAGTTACCCAGGCAATGGTATTGTTTTATTTATTTAAGCTAGGTGTTTTGCATTTTACTGTATGAATGGCTGCTAGGAAAAAAAATAGGATTCAATAATGTGGACATTTCACAGTAAATGAATTGCACTAATACAACAATATAAAAGGTAGTGCTCAGCAGTTTCTCTAGGACAGGTTCTGTTCCAGAACTATGCTCCTAGCCTTTTAAAGACTCACTTATGAAACGATAAAGGTTACATTTTGTTAAATGAAACAATACAAAAATCTTATAGGATTTCCACTTTAGGTTTTATTTACTCACTTTTCCCTATGGAAGAGAGTCGTCTATTCAATTGGCTGTTCTCTTGCACACTGTTTTTGTCATTCTGTTTCATACTCTGTGCTCAGTATTGCAGCCCCCAAATTGTAAAAATGTTGCTGGGACTAAAGGCTAGAGAAAGAAAAAAAAAAAAAAAGTGCATGGAAATCAAATATAATTTGAAGAAACCACATGTGAAGGTAGCTGAAAAGGTTTTGCAGAGTCTGCAGTTCTCTGTGCAAATTTGCACTACATGTGAAATGCAACATTTGTAGGACCTGCAAAAATTCTTAGCAAGTTCTGAGACTTTTTTTTTTTTTTTTTTTTTTTAAGTGAATGCTAAATTATTGATTGAATGTTGACAGCCAAAGTCAAAACTAGTGTCTATTAGCATATCAGAGAGGTTCATGAGTCATGTATCCAAAGGGAGGAGCTAGAAGTTACTATGCTTCTATCACTATGACTGTCTTCTCTGAGTGCTGTTCTAGAAATATGCACTGAGCCTTTTAAACACTGAGCTGTTATCTCTGTGAAAGGAGGACCATCTCTTCTGATTTTTAACTGGCAGAGCAGTGCAACCTTGCTATCTCTCATAGAATCAAAGATTCGTAGAAAAGTAGGGCTGGAAGGGACCTCCAGAGGTTGTATGAGGCAGGATCATCTCTATCCAAAAAGCAATCAGCAAAGCCCAGAACCATGGGAAGTACCCACAGTATCATTATGCATCCTCTCTCTCCCCCCTAAAATTGAGAATAAGTAATTTAGAGAACAGAGAAAGATGGCAAAATGGTTTGATATCACCATTGGCAGCAGAAGACTTATCCTTTCCCACCTTTGTTGAATGACTTAGGTGACATATGAGGGATAAAGATTGAGGGGGCCATGGTTAAATTCTCTTAAGGCAGGATGTCACATGTATGTTGTGCCTCAGGCCAGATCTAGACCACGAGGCTCCGTGCGAGCCAGATCCAGACAAAGGTATAAAGAAGCTGTGGTGGCAGCTGTAGCTCTGACCTGGAGCATGTGATGATGGCAGCAGCTCTAGCTCCAACCCAGAGCATGTGGCAGTGGTAGCTCCAGCTCTGGCTCCAGCATGGGACATGTGGCGGGGGCCAATGGCTAGTGGCAAAGGAGCTAGGGCCACAGCACAGTAGATGGATGAAGCAGCTGGATTCTGACTGGGACTGTCACCCTCTTGGTCAGCAGCTACTGAATGTCATTTCCACTAAGGCCACACCCTCCAGACCAAGCCAATAATCTGGCAGGCCATACAGAGTAGCTCCACAAGCCAGATGCTTGACACCCTGTTTTAAAGTATATAGAGAAGAGAAAGAGGAAGAGATTCAAAGTAGGGGTGTGCAAGATGGGCCATATTTGATTTGGACCAATTCAGGGGACGGCAATTCGATTCACTGATTCAGATCACTGTCCCAATTAGTTTCGGCTGAATCTGAAGATTTGATTCTGATTTGGAGAATCAGTGATTTGGCCATAGACACAGCTTTACATGTTTTTTCTACATACCTCAAGGAACCAGGCATGGCTCATGTATGTTGTGATGCTAGGGCAGATGGAGCATCTCACAGGAGTGTGTGTGTGTGTGTGTGTGTGTGAGGGGGACCCTCCCCTCACCCCCGCCAGCTTGGTGATCAGCCACAGGGGGACCTTGGATGCCCCCCAGACTCAGGAGGCACTAGTCACCAAGCTGGGGGGCAAAGGGGGTCCCCCATGTGCTCCGTGACAGACCTGGAAGTGCCTCTGGTCTACTTCTGGGTCTGCCACCAAGAACACTGGGGACTCCCCTCCCCCCCCCAATGCTCCCATGGGATGCTCCATCTGCCCTACCACCTCAGCAAAAACAAGCCACCTGGTACCTTGAGGTATGTAGAAAAGAAACATTTAAAGCTGTGTCTATGTCTGAATTGTCAAATTTCTCCGAATCAAATCAGAGGCTTCCGATTTGATTCTGTGAGATTAGTGGATCTCCTGATTAGATTCAGATTCAGAGATTTGGCCAATGAATCAGGCCAAATCTCCTCCGAATCAGATCAGCAACCTAAGCTTCACACAGCCCTCATTCAAAGTGCATTGAAAAATAACATGTGGGAGAGAGAGAAGTGCAAAGGGTACTCCAAGAGGACTTGGAGATAGGGACAATTTTGAAAGATGCTAGAAGCGTTGCAAGTCCCAGGGAGGAGAGAAAGAGATGGAGGTAGGAAAGAAAGTGTGAATGGAGACTTAAGTAGATAGGAGATACTTTGATCAGAAAAAGATGATAAAATGTCTAGATCAGTATTAAGTAGCACCTGCCCTTAATGTTGGGTTTTGTTTTTTTTTTAAATAGCAGTAATAGAATGTTGCAATTATTGTTTTATTTTATGTCAATCTTGTAAATCGCAAGAGTGCAAAATGTGCATGTTGTAAAATAAAGTTAAAAATAAAAAGCATGAGGCAAAATAAAACTTGTGACAGGGGGCCTCCTCGGGGCCCATCTACAGGGCCCGCCCCCTGTCTCTGTGGGCAACCGCCCCCCTATCTCGCCCGCCATGCCTTTGATGACAATTGATTCAATCACAGATGTCACTTAAGCGGGAGGCTGCCCATTGTAATGCCCCGATGCCAGGGGGCGCTATCTGTGGCTCCTACCACCCCAATACTGCAGCCCAAGCCTTGCAGATGGCATCTTGGTGTTCACACTATCACCGGCCCCACACTGGGCCCCAGAATCATCCATACAGGACCCCTCTATGATCCTCTCCTATCAGGCGGCCACTCCGTCATCTGGGCTACCTAACCCCCCCGAAGCTATGTTCCCCTCTCGGGTGTGGTCCCTCTGGGACCTTCAGCCACTTGCCCTGGCCCACCTCCAGGCCAGTCGGGCCCCCAGGCCCCCAGCTCTTGGGAATCCCTCGCAGTGGGCCCCTGGCCCTTTTGACTCCCATAGTCCTGGCCCCAGCTTGGGCCAGTTGAAGGTACTCTCCCCTACAGAGGGGTTTCTAGCCGCTCACCTGCATCCTCGGGCCTCACCGTGCCGCTACTCCCTTTCTCCTAGGGGCAACCGCAGCACCACGCCCTGTACTCAATCACACTCTCAGGGTCCGCCCTCTCTGGGCCCCTCACAACACTGACCCTCTGGGCCCCCCAACAACACAAGGGTAACCCACGCAGTGGTGGTGGGAGCTAGGGGTTAAGGTGCCCCAACCCGCCTTTCACCGGGGTGATAACTGGCCTGGCATTTCCTGGGGGCTCCCACGCCACTGAGAGCCCCACCAGGCCACCCACTCCCGGCAGGGTGCAGTTTCAGGTCATGCCCAGGACCAGGAGCCTCCTTACCATCCCCTTGCAGCTCCCCCTTACCTCCGGGTCAGTCTCAGCAGCCCTTCAGCCAGGCAATGTTGCTGCCTGGCCTCCTGCAGCCAAACTGCCTTGTTTATATAGGCAGCCCTTGCCTCTAAAATGGCTGCCCTAATCAGGCACCTGGAGGCTGCCAGCTCCAGGCCCTTAAAGTGGCAGATACCCCCTGTGCTCTGCCACAACTTGAAACAACATTTTGAAATTCTGAAAATGGATTTAATTTAGAAACAAAAGGTTTCTTCATCCAAAGTTATTTGGGATTTCCGTATAATGGGAATGTAAAAATATCCTCATGATGAGAGATGTTGAAATTTCCCATGAAATGGAAATTCTACGTTGTGACTATCTTTACCTGGAGATGTCTTACTTTTGTGGCAAAGATTGATGTAGAGTGTATGTAGTGTGCATGTCTTTTGCTGTATTGGTAACTACTCATCCTGCAGGCATGATCCGTATAACTCTTGCTCCACACTTTTGCTCTGTCTCTTGAATGTAGATTATTATCCCTGGTTCAGAAAGTTGTCATAAACTACATTTCTACTTTTGAAACTTCCTGCTATTTTTACTTTAGCTCTGATTATCCCACCCTCCATCTCTCATCCATTTTATCACTTTAATTGGCATCCAGCAGGCAATTATGTGTGAGCCAGCAGGCTATGATGCAATATTTATATTGCTCATACTTCATATAAATACAAATGGCAATTCAAGCCTGAATGTTATATTCAGAAGAGAGCATCTATACCCTGAAGAATCTTTTTGCCATTACACTACAGTAAAAGTATTTATGGTCACATAGTTTATACTGATTCTTCAGTTCAATGAAAGGGCTCATGGACAGATGATAGAACCAGTAATAAATTCAGACTGTACTGTGATAAATTTTTATTGTTGTAGCAGGTGTAACTTGACACAGGAGAATTCCCTGTACTTAATTTACCAGAGGGAGAAAAAAACTAGTTTTCTTAGAAAATTGAGGAAAACTGTCACAATAGATCACTCAAGGATCTGATTTGCCGGTGCTTAAATTTAGGAGCTCTGTGGGATTACTTGTACTTGCATAAGTGTTTACAAAATTGGGGCAGTGATCTCTATATATGTTATTGTGAGAGAGAAAGATAAAGGACCCAAAACCCTTGTGCAAACAGAGCACATCCCCACATGGAAGCGTGTGTGCTTGCTGCAGCTCAAATAGGAGCAGCACAAATTAGAGCCGGGGATTTTTGCCTCAGCGCATGTGCCTGGACATGCACTTTGGTGTGGGGCAAGTTGTGTCACTTGGGACAAAATAACCCTGCCCACTTCCTCCCGGATCAGCCAGGGGGAGCTAGAGCCTCGGGCCAGCACCTATGGGTCTGTCAGTGGGGGCTGCTGTCTAGCTGTGACCTGCTGTCATCTGCAACAGTATCTGCTCCCTTGGACTAACAGCCCCAAGGCTGCATGCCTGCCAGACCCCGAAGGGATGCCCCTGTTCAGCTATCACCCAGAAGATGTGCTCATTGTGGTGGTCCACTTTGAACTGTCCAAGTGTGTCCTCTTGGCCCCAAATGGCCACCTCATCTGGCCACCTCATCTGGCCTCCAGCTGGGTCCCCAGTGCTGGCCCTGGACAGGCTCCTCTGCCCTGGTCTCACCACTTGTCTCATCAGCAGAGAGCCTGCTGTTCCCTGTTTAAAAATTGCAAATTCTCTGATAACAAATTCTCATTAAAATACCCAAAATAGTGTTCTATCACTATTAAAATGAAATTCCACTATATATAGAGACATCAGTTGGCCAATGTTTTATTGATTGATATATTTACAAGTTTAAAGCAGTTTGGAAGCCTACCAGTGCACCTCTCATCAGAAGAAAATAAATTCCAAATATCCAAAGACTTTGGCATTTAGTTTGCGCTTTTTTTTCATAGAAAAATCAGAGCTGCCCCCCAGGATGTGCAGTGCTTATCAGTGTCATGACCCAAAGGGTATGATTTTGTGTGCGCTTTGGCACTGCTAAATTATTTCCCGCCACGAGGAGCTTTCTTTGCACGGTGCAATTCTCAGTTGCATAGAGAAAAACCCGGTGCAAAGGAGTTCCCACCACCCGTATGTAAATTTGTGTCCCACTATTGGCTGTTTCTAAATTATTCCCACGTGGTGGCTAGCGATTGGCTTGCTAGCAGTATAAGAGGCTAGAGCAGTTTCCGCCCAAGTTGGAGATCTCCAGGGAGGACCTCATAGAGGAGGACTCCACATCCATCTCGTGGAGAACTCTAAGTGTGCTGTGGAGCTTAACGAACCCAGCGTGCCTTAGAGGAGGATACAGGGGCCTGATCAACCTCTAGCCTCTCCCTGTCGCCGCCTAATCCCTCCTTCCCTGCACGCTTTCGTGGAGTCACCTTTCGGACTCTCATCGTGGTATCCAGAGCTCTGCCCGAGTTGTTTCAAGAGGCTTGAGTTTTCTGCGGGTCTTGTTCGTGTCCTGCAGGTTTATCTCCCCGTTGTCGAGAACCCTTTGTGACGTACCCTCGTGTCTTGCATCTCCCCATCGCCGAGAAACCCTTGCGACGTACCCTCGTGTCCTGCAGGTTCCCTGCAGTGAACTTGTTCGAGTTTTGTTTTGTTTTGTAACTGCAACGCAAGCAAGTTTTCCTGCCTGCACCGCAACCATCTACGGTGTAAGTAAAATAATCTTTAATCAACCTCTATGCGTCCGTGCCTAATTCTAGTCCGTCGTGCCGAATTCCCCGACCCACGTGCCAGGGCTGCTGGCCACAGCCCGCCGCGCGCCCCCGAAGGCCTCGGACCACTCCCGGCCCGCACAGTCAGCACTGATATGACAGTGCCCTGCCTCTGCCCTTGCCCCTCACTCTCAACCCACAGCCTGTCCCCCACCCCAGTCCCCTCACTCCTGACCCTTAGGGACAGGTATGTGGGTGAGGGCTTTGTGGGGGTCGCTTGGGGGTGTGGAGTTAGTGGGTGGACTGTGGAGGGAATGTGGTTGTGGGGGGGCCATGTGGGGGAGACTTCTCAGGAGGGGTGGGTCCCCTGCCCCCTGTAGGATGCAGTCCCCCTGCACAGCTCATGAACTGCCCCCCCGACAGGGGCCACAACCCCCCCCACAGGGGCCAAGGCCCCCCCTCAGGGCTCAGAGTCCCTCCTGCAGGGGCTACAGCCCCCCTGCAGGGCCCAGAGTCCTCCTGCAGGGGCTACAGTCCCCCGCCTGCAGGGCCCAAAGCCTCGTCATAGGGCCAACAGCTCACTGGCAGCAGGAGCAGTCATCGGGGTGCTCAGGATCTCCTGGCACAGTCCCCCCACTTGCAGTGTGGGGCAACGCAGCTCAGCCCCAGCTGCTTGGTACCCAGCGCTGCCTCTGCCACATTGCGTAGATCCACATGGCACCGTGCACTTTCAGGCAGCTCTGGGCCACTTAGGCTGTCACCCAGGGGCTGGTGCTGTTCACAGGGACTACCTGTCATGCTGGGCCGGGTCCTGTGTGTATGGGCCCCATGCGCTGTCGAGGGGGCCATTGTTTTGTTTCCAGCGTGCCTCTTGCCACATCTCAAACTGTTTTGAGATGCAGCAAGAGGCACATGCTGGCTCGCCTGGATGCACCCACAGTGGACAAAAAATGTTTTCAATGTAACCCCAAGCTATGAAAAGTTCACCAGGTTGTGACCTCAAAATTTCTACCACACTGTTGTTCTGACTGCACATGTTTTAAGGAGGTTGAAAGTATGGGTTCATTTGAAGTTGAATTTTAAAGCAAAACACAGAATTCAGACCTTTGTGAGAGCAACATAGCAGAAGAAGGGTTTGTGCCAACCCCCAAAAACATAACCACTGTGTGTTGTGCTATTGTAGTTTGGTGTCCCTGTCTCTTTTCTATGTGCAGATAGAGACCTCTTTTGGGCACAACATGATCACTGCACTTCTTCATTGCATCTGGACATAATGATTTGTGACTCAAAAACCCTTGTGGATTCATCAAACTGCATTACTCCCTTCTGAAATGTATACCTGGAAGGGATTGATATGGGATTTGGCTCATAACATTGTATTAATTATTCTCTCTCTCTCTTTTAAAAATGTAAAAGTATGCCCTGGAGATGCTGCCATATGTGGTCTAAGGCTCTGCTGAACGTACTGGAACAAATTCATCACCACCACTGAATAACAGATCTTCAGTCTATGGGCTGGAAAAGTGATGTTCAATCTCTGGGCCATGGCTTCCAGAGTCATGGCAGTTAAAGTTGCAATTGCTCCATTGATGCCAAATTTCCAGACTTGTGGGGTGTCCTGTGGACTGGTGACACCACCCTGTGCACTGGGTCATGTGGGGTTGCACTGGTCCATGTGCCATGTGCATCACCACTCACCTCGCCCATGGAGCCAGACAGTTGAGGACCACTGGCCTCCAGTTCTCTGGGGGTTATAAGAACACTAAGTTTATACATATCTGCAGCCCCTCCTTTGGCCTAACCTCTAAAAACTCCTTTTGTGGCCTTCTGTGTGACCCCATGTAACATCCCGTGATGTTCACTTGAGTGCTTCGCCTTTTCCTGCTGTTTGGACGCAGCTGTCT
Organism: Alligator sinensis; assembly: GCF_000455745.1. Classification (NCBI taxonomy): domain Eukaryota; kingdom Metazoa; phylum Chordata; order Crocodylia; family Alligatoridae; genus Alligator; species Alligator sinensis. The sequence continues at coordinate 521,764 of NW_005842466.1, forward strand.
CCTTTCAAGTCAACAGCTTGCCTTCCAGTAAGATACCTCAAAAGGTCCCCAGGGATTCTCACTTGCCACGTTTTGTTTTTACAGAGTATTGCTGCGAGGAAGTTCTTGAATCCTCTCTCTCCTGGTAACTTCTTTCGACTTCCTTGCCTAGATCTCCGTCTTGGGGCTCTGTCTCCCCTACACCTCACTTTGCACCAACCAAAGATTATGATAATCCTTGACCAAGGCTAAACGAAGTTCACCAGCCATGTTTGGGCCTTAGCCCATATCTAATCACAGTCCTGGTTCCGAGAGTGTACCGTCCTAATTCAGGCTTTGCGTCAGCCTGATTAGTTCTAATGTTTGCCCCAGGATGCCTTCGTTCCAGGCACTCTCCTTTTCCCCGATGGCTACTTACAGATTCATCCTCCTTTCTTCTTTCTCTCTTTACAGACTCACTGTTGTCCCAGTCTCCACCGGCTTCATCCTGGATCCATGGCCTCGAGAATGGTAAGTATCCTGGCTCCTCCAAGTCAGCCTTAGCTGGGCATCCTTCCTCTTGGTGTTGCAACCACTCGCTCCTGCCAGGGAAGTTGTTGTTTCCGGCTGCTTTGGGCCATCTGGAGGACTCACTTCCAGTCCTCCTCAAATGTCAGCTGTCTCCAAGGACCAGTTGGAAAACTGGCGTCAGCACGCAGCTATAAAGCATGTCTGTGCTGGAGCGGATGAATGCGTGGTGCACCATTGCTGTTGTTTTTCCTTTCCCCCCAGCACTGGTGCAGCTTGCCTTCTAGTGGCAGCATCTCCACCACTGTGCTTTTGATCCTCGGCAGCGTCCTGTGACTTCCACATCCGTCTCTGCCCTAGTGTCAGAACTAGATTTCGGTCCTTGGCAGTGTCCCTGCCACACCCCAATAGATCATTTCATGTTTGTAGGGGCCACTCAGCTACCCTTCTACATCTTGTTTTCCAACAGAACCCCTCATACAGCCCCTATAGAACACTGTGCAATGATCACATTTTTCTTATAACACAGCTATGAGCAGCTGCTAATAAGAGGCTAGATCTTTGTCTGGTATGCATTGGTATAGCTCTATTGCCTTCTGCAAATATATATAAATCTGAGCTCACCTGAGGATCTGGCTCCGCATTTGGCAAAATGGAGGTAAGTGGCAGGCTCTTGAAATAAGAAAGCATACATATTCTGCGGTCTCTTTGTCTGAATTAATATATTCTCTGAGTTAATAAATCCAGTGCAGTTCTTCCACTCTAGAGCCCAGTTTAATCACAGTGAGCACCAGCAAACCATTTATTGTATTTTGTAAATACCATCTGTGCACAACCTAGCCTATTCAACAACAATGATGACCATAAGAGAAATCCAGTGCATTATTGCATTGGCACTTGAACTTGTTTGGCCTTCACAAGATAATGAATTTTTTATACACTACTTAAGGAATTATTTTAGCATTTTACTTAGGCTTAATAGATATACTAGACTCTCTCAGTATGAATGGAAAATCATTGCTGAAGGAGAGAACACAGTGAGGTCATGCCTTACTTTGATGGGTAGCAGAAATGAAATGAAAATAAAAACACTCACCAGCTTTTAACGCTCCCAATTGTCCTATTTCTCCTTGACTTCTTTGTAACATTGCAATCTTTTTTCATATTCTATTATAAAAAGCCTTCTTGAAAAGGCGAGGCTTGAATATGGATGGGTTTGTATCTTCCTTTTCTTTATACAGCCACCTAAATATTTAAATAATATATCTTGGGCAGCTTATTTTTAATAAGAAATAGGTAACTTTGCTTGATATTCTGACAATATTGCTTGAGATAATGGGGCTTTGTTGAATTAAATTGTATATTATGAACTGGACTACTGGGATATTAATGGTCTGGTAAGCTCAGTGGTGTTATCTGGAGATTTCAGAGGAGTAGACAGTTTCTAGTCTTCTGGCTGAAGGATGACTGTTCAGTGGACATGCTGTGCATTAGTTATATGATTGGGTTTAGGGGAAGCAAGGAAGGTATTGGGAAGATGTTTTAATACATAAAAGATCAGGGATCTCATACAATCTCATAGAAAATTAGGGTTGGAAGGGAACTCAGGAGGTCATCTAGGCCAACAGCCTGCTCAAAGCAGGACTATCACCAACCATTAATGGTATTTTTCATGCGGGGACCTGTTTTAAGATTAGTTAAGAAATGTTGGAAAAAACTCCAATGACATGTTAAATAATTTTATTTTTATATACTTTCACTCAAAACTGGCAAATTTATCTCAGATACATACTCAAAAAAAACACGGCAGGTCAAATGGTATGGACTGTTTAACGTACTGGGATGCAAAATTGGGCAGAAAATCTCACCGGTGAAGATGTTGCAGTGAGTCTTCTGGTTTTCTACAGGGTCAAAAATACAAAAACTATGTTTATACCACTTGGTTTTGTCATTTTTTTATATCTGGACATAACGAAACAAGATGTTCAGAGAAGCCAAACAGGACAAGCTACAATGACAAACAAATGCAACCACTTCTTGTTTTGGTGTTTTGTTAACGCTAATGTTCAAAATATAAGATTCATTTTGGGCTAGTTTGAATCGCTCTCTGTCTTGCTGGCTCTCTTGATTTTCATCACAACTTCCTTGATATCTGGTATTCTTCCCACAGTCCCTACTTTTGGAATCTTTATATAAAAATCTCATTCTTCATATAGCTATTTCAAAGTAAGTTTTTAGTTCTTCTGGTTTCAGAGGAAAGCTTGAAAATCATGATCATAGTGTGCTACAAAGTCTGAAAAGCCAGAAGACCAAACGAAAAAGAAGAGAAAGTTCTATGTTTTTTAAATTATTATTTTAAAGTCATGATGTCCATCTTGGGCCTCAGTTGTGATGTCTGCGTGTGTGGCATGGCAGGATGCACAATTGTCTGGATCAGGGATCAGATCCCATGATGTCCTTAAGTGAACATGTGCTGAGGCAAGGGCCTTAGAGTCATAAAATTGCTAACTGCATTTCATCTGCACTGACTGCACTAGTATTTAATTTTGAAGTGTTCGGTATTACCTGGCTTTATAGTGGCATCAGTTGTTCTGAGTGAAGATGTAAAGCTAAAGAAAAAATAATGTTTAAACCAAGTCATCCATATCTGTTTTTGAGAATTCATTTTCGCATGGCTCTGTGAATACCAGAAGTATGGAGTACTGTGCAATAACATAAAATAATAAAAGGGAATTTCATACATTGGTTCTTACCTTGCATAATATTCATTATAAGTGTGTACTTTTCCACAACATATAGCCATTGTCTCTCTCTTACTAGGAGCAGTCTTTTAGAAATGATGCATTGTATGTAGTACATAAAGTGTGAAAATATTGTTGCCATATTTATATTTATCATTATGAAGACAGCACAAAACTTGCATTCTCTGTTGATTACAGTTAACCTGAATGGATAGGAATTATAACAAACAATATTTTCCAGCCCATGATGCAGCAGCTGAAAATTAATTGCATTTAAATGTTCATCAGCCTCCCCAGAAAAAACTTGAACCAATTAAATGTAATGAGGGGTCTTAATATGTTACTTTTTATTTTAAGTAAATTATCCTTGCTCTGATGTGCTTTTGTAAGTAATGGTGCTTGCTTTTCAGAAAGAAAATAAAAACTTGAATCCCCTGGTCTTAGCCTTAATTCTTCTATAAGTCTATAGTTAAAAAGATTAGTTATTACTACTTGTTTAGGGATGAAATTGTGAGCACTATATGGTACCATGCACCACTGCAGACAAATTTGAATAGACACTTGTACAGACCCCACAGCTGTAGGATGAATTTTACTTCCAGGCCAGATCTTTGCTGATTTACAG
>NW_005842466.1:525646-550974 GCF_000455745.1 Alligator sinensis
GGAATTGTTCCAGTAATTCTAATGGAGCTGCATGTTGTTCTCAGCTGAGAATCTGGCCTTTCATTTTGAGCACAAAGTAGCTACAGTGCTGTAATGGTTCTTGGAAACTTGAGGTCTTTTGCAACAAGCATGCATTTCCCCGGCACCCTGTTGTATTGATCCTACTGGATAATGACTCTTCTGCTGACAGTAAACTAAATATTGAATACCCCTTTCAGCACTTTGCCTTTTTATTTCTGAGATTTTTTTTTTCAAGAAAACTGATAAAGTATCTCATTATTTGAATAATCAAGGCAATGAATATTTGATTGCTAACATCAAAGATGCAGCCATAATTTCTCAGTTGAAATATGTGCTTAATAGTGAAGTATTTATAACACAAAGAACATGATAATTTCCTAGCAGATGCTTTTGTTAAAGGTGGCTTTTCTTTATAATCTTGTTCTTTGAACATAATGTAGCCCTGATGTCACTGCACTGCACTGACAAGCTGTTGGATAGCTAATGAAATGGATTCCTGAATAACTGCACAAGGAGATAGATAGATAGACCTTAAATCACAGAACAACACCAGATTTAGATATGTGGACTGGGAGTATAAAAACGCTGAATAAAAATTAAACCCTGAATAGCTACTGACATGGAACCAGACACTTGTATTAGCCCGGAGATTGAATTGTCCTCTTTGACAGGGTGACAGCAAGAGAGAGAAAGAGGGTCAAAACATATTGGTTCACCAGTGTGGGATATTTGCATTCTTACTACCTGTGTTAGTCCCATTACACCTGCCCTTTGGCTCCAGACCCAGTCTAGGGTAAATGCTCAATCCTGACTTCATCATACCACTTCTTCAAGAAGTTCTTTGTCTTTAAGCTTAGCTGATATAAATGGAATTGGAGAAAAATCACAATCTTTCTAGTTCAAGCAACTTTTAGGCAGACAAAAGACATCTACCTAGGAAAAAGTACTATACAAAGAGACACTGTAACTTTATAAAGCCTGTAAAATTCCCTCTGTTGATAGTTTACCATGTAATACCTCTTTTCCATTGTGTTTTATTTGTACGACTCAAGAATACCTATTGCTCCACAGGAAGACAGGAACATGGCTTGCTTGGACTCGTATGACTTGTTTCATTCATTGGTGCTATGAAAAGAAAAGAGACTTATATGAATGCTGGATATTGGGAAGAAATTTGCTTACAAATACCAGGGCCCCTGTTACTATGTTGCCTGAGTGTCCTGCATGGTCATCCTCACGGTCAGAATATTTATGAAGTTAATGAGTGCTGTTAATGCAGGGGCAGGCAAAAACAATTGATGGGCTGCATCCAGCCCATCAGGCCTTTCATCTGGCACATGGCACCCACCAACAAATTGAACCCACCCAGTCCTTCTGCCCACAAGGGTGGGAGCAAGGCACCCATGCATATGCACACTGCCCAACATATCCTATTGTACCTCACTCTGACCCTTGTGGGTGGAAGTGCCCAGCCCGGCCAGCATACAGTTTCTGGGTAGGGCTGCTGCCCTTGCTGTAGCTGCTGGGGACCTGATTGGCTTCGCCAGTATCCAGCTCACTCTGGGCAGCAGGGAGGGAAGTGGTGGGGGTGGGGGGAGCTGCAGCTGGGCAAGAGCATGGAGCATACAGCTGGGACTTGTGGCAGTGCGTGGCGGCAGGGTGGGTGGCAGGAGCATGAAGCTCAGGTAGGCAGGGTGTGCGTGTGAGGAAGGATGGAAGATGTGGGGACCCCCCACATACTCCCTCACATGGTGTGCAGTCCCCACTGCCGGCAGCAGCAGTATGCAGGGGCACTCTGGGCACTCGGACCTGGCACAGGCTCTGGTGCCCTGTGGTGTGCGGCTCCGGCCAGCCTTGTGTGTGGGGCGAGGAGTGCAGCCTGCTCAGTCTGCCTGTATTTTGGAGTCTCTGCATGGCGCACCTGGAGCTCCCACACTCGCACAGCGGGAAGCCCCACACTGGAGCTGGCTGCCTATCCCGCCCCCTACTGTGGAGTCCCGGGACTCCACAGGGAAGCAGGGGCAGGGCTCCCTCCACTCCCCATGGAGTCCTGGGGCCTGTGCAGCAGGGGGTGGGGAAGAGAGCCAGCTCCAGCGCAGGGCTCCCCCTGGTGAAAGTGTGGGAGCTGCAGGTGTGCCACGTGGAGCAGTGGTGATAGAGGCAGGCTGTGCTCCTCATCCCTGAATGCAGCACGGACCAGAGCCACACACCACCAGGCACCAGTGCCTGCACTGGGCTTGAGCACCCCAAGTACTCCCACCTGCTGCTGTTGCTGTCAGCGGGGGGTGTGCCATGTGGGGGAGTGTTCGGGGTTCCCACACCTACACCCTCCCTCACCCCAAAAACCTCACACACCCAGACCCTACCCCCACAGCCCCAACTGGCATATGCACACACCCCAACATATCCTATGCCCCCCCACACACAGCCACTCCCTCACCCCCCACACTTCACTACACACACATACACACTCACACCTCACCATACACCCCCCCAACCACACTCTACACCCCCAACACCATATACAAAACTATTTTTTTATTATTATGCAATGCTCTCTATATACGGTATGCAAACAGAAATCATGACAAATATTTTTTGTAATAAAATTAAAACATGTTATAATAGATGTTTGACTTTTGGTGAATGATTTGTTTTTTTTCTGGTTCCAAGATGGCAACCCACCCCCCCAAAAGGAATATTTCTGGGGGGTAAGGGAAGGGACTTCCAGTGGCAAAGGTCTGGGGTTAGGGGTTGGGACTTCTGGTCCCAGTATGGTGACCAGGGGATGGGGCAACTGTCAAGGAGTGGGGCTACCCATGCAGCCTTTAGCAGTTCACCAAAGCTCATTAAGTGCTCTCCAGTCAAAATAATTGCCCATCCCTGTGTTAATGCCATTATACAGGTAGAAAATAGAAACATGGAGAGGCTGAGTGATTTTCATTCAGTTGCATAGGATGTCTGTGGTGGAGAAAGTACATAAGCCAGTCTCCCTAGGCTAGCACTCTAACTACTGCTCTAGCTTTCCTCTCATCCAAGACTGCACATATAAAAATTGAATCAGATCAACATGCAAGGTGGGGCTAGAACCACAAAAGTTTCCTTTGCACACAAAATTTGGCAAATACTTCACAATTGTTGGGCCAGATCTTTGAACGTATTGTAGCTGCTTTCTCTTTTGACTGTCAAACCTGAGTGGCTGGTTAAGGGGTAATTGCCCCAGCGTAAAGTGATCCAGATGTGTCAAAAAAAAAATTGCGGACGTTGGTATGTCATATATGTTTCTTCCTGTTGGCTTAGCAGAGAAGGAAATGGTCTGGGGGTCATTACACCACTCAGCTTTTTTTTAAGAGAATGTGTAGGTAAAGGTATATTCTGAATATCACCAGCTTCAGAGTGGTGCATTACATTGGCCTTGAGTACCACTGTGAAGAAAGTAGGATTTTATCTGTTTTTTCAAGCATCCATATTCATAGGCATAAAAAACAGAGCTATCTATTGAGATGTATTTACTTAAAACATACCTGTAGGGGACAGCAGTGCTTCATTATTTACTACAGATCTAGAGATGGTCAAAACTGGTTTAAAAAAAAACAAAGGATTTTTTTTTTTTTTTACTGCTGTTGGGCTTTTTAATTAAAATAAAATGGAAAATTGTATAGTTGAACAATATGCTTTGATCATAAAAAAAATTTTCAACTAGCAATACAGTGGGCTGAGGAAAAAAGCACAAAAGCATGAGGAGTTTTTGTCCAAAAAAGGAAACTTGCAACTATTTTTTTGTTAAAAAAGGTGAAATTCAGGAAACTTCTGTTTATTCTACTCCTGGATGGATTTGCCCACAGCAACGTCAAGCAAATATAAATATAGGCAAAGGTAGCTAATTGGTCAGCAACACAATATGTTTTAGAATTTGCGTGCCATATTGAAAGCATGGTGACACACTTGCACATGATGATCATACATATGCAGAATGGCCTTATGATAAGGATGAAGATGAAATCCATGTCGTGTATAATTCATTGTCTTTTACAAACTCTGCATTGCATTCTTTTTCTCCTTTGCACTAGTATCTACAGTAAGTAAAGGACCCAGGTGCAACACTAAGTACATTAAGTAGGAAAGACTTTTCACTCAAAGGGTTCTGTTATTTATTACTGATAAAGCATTTAATTTCACTGGAATATAAAAGCTAACCATAGTTCATCTGAGGTAAATAATTTGAAATACAGATATTCAGTAGGAAGGAACAGAAAAAATGAGACAGAAACCTAGGAGGATAATGCTCAGAACATTGTTGTTGTATATTTTAATTGAATTGGTGCCTGTAGGCCGCTGTCAGGAACTGGGGCCAGAATGGGCTATGCATAGGTCTCACATGTAATGTCAAGTCAGTCACTGTTCAGAGAGATTAATTTATAACAAGATTCACCATCTGAATATTACAGACAGTGCAGAGAGGGGAGACAATATAACATTGAGATCATCATTATTGCAGGAACACATGAATATGAGATTTGGCATAGCAAATTGAAAGCAAAAGCTATTTCAGGTACAATGATGTCACGTGATGACCCAGTGATGATACAAAGATGTCTCATCACAGATACTGTAAAAGTCCTGATGAAATATTTGTTGAGCTCTGGAAACTACATTACTCAAAGTATATTGAAAATCAACAAAGTAATGAACAAACTGACTTATGAGGAAAAGATAGCCAAAACTGAAAGCTGTTTAGTTCTAACCTGGCTAATGGAGAGCTCAGGGTAGGAGTAGCAGCCTATGAGGGCATAAATCCTAAGAATAGAGAAGAATTATTTGGGTTTGCATAAGGGCCTTGTTACAGCTTAATTTTAGGCATCTCCTTGAAGTCTTAACCCCTGGATTGTCCACATTAATGTCCTAGTTGTAGGCACACGTTAGGTGGCTTAAAGTTACGCCACTTCAGGGCAGATTTATCTCTGACCTGTGTTACCTAGCTTGTGTTCCATTAATGTGTGGCCACTCCCCACAATTTAGCTATCCAAGTTGTAGTCCTCCAAGATCCCAGGATGCACTGTACCTTCTCCCACCTTCCTGTCCTGTATGGGCAAACTTTCCACCCCCTAAATGCTACTGTCCAGGGGGTGGTTCTGGAACCAAGCCAACTCCCCCTCCCACCCCCGAAGATGTGACTTTTCACCTCCAGGGTTGCAACCCCATATAAACAGCCTGCAGAGCACATACCAGTTAGCTTGGTTACAGGCCATGGATGGGTCCAGGAGTGGAGTTTCAGGGGGTGGGGTCAGAAAAACAAGGTAGAGGGGCCAGATTAGGTCCCCATGGCCTTGGGCTTCCTTCCTTGGGCAGGGGCAACACCTTCCATCCCTGCTTCTCTCCCAAAGCACCTTCTACCCCTGCTTCCACCTTTCAGCCACTCCATGACCAGCACGTCCCATACCCCAATCCCAAATTCCAATTTATTAAAATGTGAGACCTTGTTTAATTTACTTTCTGTTTATTTCTTTTAAATTATTACTATTATTTTACTCCTTTTAATTTTATCCTTCAGTGGCTGACTTCCTTCATTCACCCTTCTCCCCCACCCCCATTTCCTTTCCACTTCTCATTTCACTACCCACCCCCTTCCCATTAACTCTCTGCCTCCCAGCTTCCCCCAACCCACCTCTCACACACCCTCACGTAGAGCAGGGATAGAAGCCTGTCCTAATTCACCAGGCCTGTGGTGGCATCTACTAGTCAGGCTTTGACTTGCCAGCCCTCTAGTGGTAAGTCACAGCTGTGCAGGTGGGGGAACCTTAAGGTTTTTAGCCTTAAGGTGTGCCTGCTCCAAACTCAAGCTCACATTAACACCAATCAATATTTGAGCAGCTCTTAGTGCAACGTGTAACAACAAGGCCCTAAGTAGGAATGATGGATTGAAACAAGAATAAATAAAAGTATGACTGCAAGGACTAACACATTAAAATGGATGTGCCTACAGATTCAGCAGAACCTGGATTGCTGGAGAAGTTGAAAACTGGAGATGACAAAACACTATAAAATATGCTATAATGAATAAGGCAAGGCTAATAACGCTATTATGAGGAATATACACTGGAATTCCAGAGGGAGAAAGTGAACTAGGGACAGAATTAGAAAGCTGCTTACCATTCATTAGGTGCATAAAATCATTAAGATCAATGAGAGTTTAGGTACCTTAGTAAGTAGGAGGTGCTTTAATACCTCTACCACCCCAGCCCTATATATATTTCCCTCTCTAAATGACCTGTTCCTTATGTTGTTGAAGTGCAAAGAACCTTCTTCCTTGGGAACATTTAAACCTATCTATGATTTAAGGGCCAAGGAATGTTGACCTTGTTTCTAGTTATACCAAACATGTGGGAAGATGGTTACTCTGCTAGGTTACCACCGTTGATCAATTCCCAGAAGCACAACTAGGGGAAAAAATCCAATATATCAGTTCTTGCAGTAAGTATCCAGAAATCAACTGTTTTGCAAGTGGATATCCATGGCCAGGTTTCATAATTCAACAGAAAAGTCCCCATTTAACTTTGTAACTAGGTTATTACTGAACATTTAGTTCATGATGCTAATGATTATGCTGTATTTGTCTTTGCCAGAGTCCTCAAAATGATGAACACCTGTCTAATCATTAACATAGAAGAACAAGTTTTCATTATGGAACATAATAACAAAATGATAATTTGTGGTGTTCCTTACCTAGCCTGAAACAGATGGGAATAGAAAAAGAACCACATAACTGACATTGTATCCCAGGATCATTGTCACTTAATAAGCCTGAGACTTAGAGAATGAGATAGTAGCATAAATCCCAAAAAGAGACTTTCACAGGAATAACCTGTGATTATTAGGAAAGAGAGATCAGCTTTTGGTTCTAAATCCCTCTTTGTCTATAGAAAAGAGAAAATATGTAAGCCCAAATCTTCAGGCACAAGAGTCACTTATGAGTAAAGCTAGTCAGGAAATCCAACTTACATTCCAGGACTCAGAATTTTTTTCATCCAGAGCAAGAATAAAAAGGCAAAATCTAAACATTTTTATAAAATAGAAGTACTGCAATACATTGCTTTGGAAATACTGAAATACAGAATATGCTCCCTACGGGTGCGTTGCCACAAGCATGCACACGTGGTTTGCAGCACCTCAAAACCATCTGAAACACCACAAACCACACTTGGTGCATGTGTATCCATGTGCCACGCTGCTGTTTTGCAGTGTGACCTTTTTTTTTGACACTGGGAGATCCCGGTGTTATAGGGTTACCAACTCTGTTTGAATTTATTCCGGGAGGTTTCCAGAACGCCAACATGCCCACAACACACAACGCAAACATGCCTGTGTGCTTGCGTGTATCAGTTATGGATTATAGTGTGTATTCTTTACATCAGAAAGGCAAATGCACATTACTATTACATTTTAAAAATCCACTGGACTACTGATTAAATCGGATTCAACATTTAATATGTATTTTAATGAATACTCTATCGTTTATCTCTTTGGTGACTCTTGGCAGTCTTCTGGAGGACTCCAGGCCAATCCTGGAGAGTTGGCAATCTCATGGAGTCAAAAATACCGCTGCTAAAAAAACCCAGCACAGTGCACATGACAGCAGTGAGCACCACCAGAAACTGGAGCCTAGTTGGCCAGAGCCATGCTGTGGCTGCCAGCCAGGCTCTGAGCAGCCAGGTCGGTGCTGCTGCTACCGTGGGAAGCCCCCAGGACCCCAGTAATGCTTTTGGGTTTCCCCTATGCCACCTGGGTCCCTTTGCCACACACCAGAGCGCACGTGCCAGGGCATGGCCGGGGACAAATAGCGGCACAAATATGTGCCGCTGCTATTTGTCCCATGGGAAGTGTGCGCCCCTGCAAGTGTGCACTCATGGGGACGTGCCCCAAGGTCTCTGACAGCTGGGATTGATCTTGGTTTCACTGAGTAGATGCAGTAGTGTGAATCTGACCAGCCTGATCAGTTTTGTCACCGCCATTCAAGGTTAGGCAGCAATGAAACTCAAAAGACTTGTATCTCTTTCAGGCATACAGCTTCTGTGTGGACTGTCCTGAGGCCAGACTCCTGGACGCCTGGGCCTGCTTGCTCCTTATGCTTTGGCAGCTGGGCAGCCCAGGGAATCAGGTGGCCTAGCAGCCTGGAAGCCCTGGGATCCCCAGGCCAGGGTCACCTGGCACAGTTGCTTCAAAACCAAGGATGCCAGAAATGTGTTCTCTATGTTGTTCTCTTGCGGCAGTCCACATAAACTATCTCAGAGCCATAAGTGCTGCAAGCCTATCCGCGGGCTTCCAGTTTCTTGGCTCTGTAGCAGGGAGCTTGAAAGCCTTGGCAGCTTGAACCAAGGCTTCTAGGTTTCGCATTGCAAAGCTGGAAATTGGGCTGGATAAGTCCCGGCAGGGCTGTCCTGAAGCTGTAGCATCTGGAAATCTCTTTACTAGTGTACTTCAAGAGCCTGCTGAATGAGCTGTTAGGAAACCAGTCATGTTTCCAGTGCAACCCTGTCTGTGATTTGTTGGAATTTCATTGAAACAGAGATGTTTCCATGAAACATTTCGATTTTGATGAATCAGTGCTCTCCCCACCACACCCCTAAAAAAAATACTGACTAGCTATAATTGCAACCTAGCTGATGCCTGCTATTGGGGGAAAATTACCACAGCTGTTGTAGTTCTAAAGAACAGATCTCACACCAGGACTTGGTTTTAAATTGCCTTCCTCCTCATTTCATTCCAAGTTCACAACTCTGAAAAGAGCACAGCAGGCTATGTGGGAATGAAAGAAATTCTCTGAGGCTTAGTGCCCCAAAAGCCAATATAGGAAGCTCTGAAAGGATCATCTCTTTGTAGCTGAATTCCCCAGAGGCACAGAGCCAGGATAACTGCTTCTGGGATATTTCCTTTCATGCTGCCAGCCTATGGCCAAGGTTTCATCACGCTGTGCTGATGCCTCACTGTTATATTAGGTCCTTTAGCCTCCAGAGGTCTGAGTAGATCCAGGGGAGTGAACTATGGCCAAAATGACTCAAGATGGGGGGCGGAAAAGGTGGTTTAAAGCTATTTTAGCATGTCATTTCTTCCTGAGTTTTGTCATGAATGCCTTTCCTATACCCGAGGATCAGAGCCTTGCTCTTAGACTCTCACTGACTTTAGTGAGCTTTGCATCAGCTCTTATAACATAACTGTATCAACGTTTATGTCAATGAGCAATATTTCTAACTCTAGATACCTTGTTCTCTGTCGAAACCACCTACATGTTCCCTAGTGAAGTACTATAGAGTTTCAATTACTTCTCTTAAATTGCATGTGGATAAGAGAGAGAGAGAGAGCAAATAGACTAGACAGGATTACTTTTGCTGCTGTCATTTAGAAGAAACCCCCAGAAACGAGTGGCTGAGCACAGACCAAATGTGACAAGGAGTCTCAAGAGGGCTTTGAAGGAGTTAGGTAGATGAAAATTAAGTCTAATACTGAGGAATAGGAGGTAAGAAAAATAGCTGAGAAATAACCGTTAATTTTATTCTTAATTTATCTAGAATACAAGGGGGCATCACAGATGATAATACCCAGGGTGGTCAAGGAAAAAAAACAGCCACATCTGTAAACAACAGAATTTTGCAAACCAAATGTTGCATAATTAAGGGAACTACCATAAGGCCCAGAAAATACAATAAACCAAATTCACAGCTGGCAGACCTGACTGCAGCCATATTGGTTTGCATCACTGAGGCTCTGGCACATTATATAAACATTTTAACAATAATTTATATTACTAACAGCTGGAAAAGTGGCAACTGGATGGACACATTATACAAACAGTAACTCATCCTCAAGTATGCATAATTATAATGGTTATTATTTAAAAATTGTAATTTATCAACAAATTCTGTGCATTGATATCCTTGATTATGACACTGTCTTCACCAGAAGCTAGTTTGATAACCTGTTTCTATTATCCTAAGCTTTTTCAGGGGTTGGGATGAAGTTGGCTTTGGATGACGATGGACTGGAAAGGGAAGAGAGGCAAGGAAAAGAGTTTGCCATATTAGTTTCAAGTTAAAGCAGAAGGCAGGGTAGAGATGCACCTTAAAAACTAAGGTTGTGTGCAGATGAAATGAGAGGTGTGTGCACGGCACTTTAAAGCAGGCTAAATGCTTTTGCGCCCCTTAATGGTGTCGGTGTTTGCACACCTTGGTGGCGTATTGTGCATTAATTCCACCCGCCGTAGGAAATTTAGTGGTGTAATGTGCCTTAAATGATTTGGGGCGCAGCAAACTAAAACTCCTTCGAGTTTGGCGTGAAGTTTGCTGCCCCTACAGCCTGCCTGCATGAGTTGTGTGGGGGCCCGGTGCTTCCCTCCACTGCTGCAGTGCCTCCCAAGACCTCCTGAGCTGGGTGTCTGTGGGTGGGTGCCGCCGGGACAGGCACTGCTGCCACAGAGAGAAGCACCAGCCCTACCCCCACAGCCCAGGGACCACTCTGCCCACCAGCAGCTCGCCCTTCCCTCCCCGCAGGAGAGGCAGGTAAGTCAGCAGGGTGTGTGCATGACATGGGGGTTTAATCAGCCCTAAATTGAAGCAGCGTATTTTAAAACCCACTGCTTCAGTTTAGGACCCCTGTTTCGTATACACACACCCTAACTATATCCGTGATGCGTAAGCTTTCATTAGATGTTGTAGAAAGAGATACACAGATCAGTCCTTCCATAGCAACTGATGGGAGCTTGAGTTTATGAAAGTTTATACATCTTTGATTTAGTTAGTCTGTAAGGTGAATCTCTACCCTGCCTTCTGCCTGTGGAGAAGAAACCATGACAGTATTTTGATAGGTGACTGGAAAATCACTTGCAGGTTTGTTTTCAGAGACAGTCTATGTATTTTAAAATTATCAGGTCAGGTTCTTGTCCAGGATCAGTCTGCAGAGCTCCACAGATTTCAGAAGGCTCAAAGCCAATTTAACTAGTCAACATTTGGCCTTGTCATTTTCAAAATTTGTGGTGTGGAATGCAGGGAATAAGTACATTTGGCCAGATACCCCTGGACAGCTTCAACCACCACTGTTTTTTTACTCAAGTGCCAAATGAAAATTGTTTGCAAGATATCAAAGCTTGTTGATGAAAGATACTGACACTGATGATTAAGTAAGTATGATTTTACTCTACCTGGCAAATCTTCTGATGGGCAAACTGACAGCCCATCAGCAATACTTCCTGTAACTAGTTTGCCTTTTTTCATGCTGGGGATAATTCTGCCCAGGGGACGCTGTTGGGTGATCTCCTTCCCAGTGACAGATGCTTGCATTGGTATTTTCCCATGGATCAGAGTGAAAATAGACAACATCAATTTATATTCAGTGGAAACATGTTCACATGGCTGTAAGTGGCACAGACTTAGCTCATTTCCCTTACCATTTTCAGACAGTAATTTTGTGGCCCTGGATATGGTAATGCAGGAATAATTGCTTGTTACATTACTGCTGTAATATACAAACATTGTCTAATTCAGCACTAATGTCTGACAATCCAGCTGTCATCTTTCCAAAATACTTGCTGTCTGACTACCATAGCTTTGCTGCTGCAACAGCTTCAGACTAGAGGAAGTGATACTGCTCAGGGGCATTTTGACAGGGTGATATGGTTGGAGTGACAGATGTTTGCGCTGGAACTGTCTGATGTTTTTAAGGCCTATGAACATGTTTCAGTGAATAACTACTAAATTATTTGGTGTGTCCTGGGTTAACATTTAGGTTTGAAAGCCTCTCCATAAGATGTATGTCAACAACACACAAAAATAAGAGCAGGATTTCCATGCCAGAATTTTCAAATCAACTTTAAGACATCAGAAGCTGGGAAGGTCTAGCTCAGAGGCTAACATATGTGATCATCCCCAGAGGTCGTGTGATGTAAGACAAGGCATCAATCATTTTGAGGAAACTTGCCTCACCGTAGAGGCAGATGAGAAAGAAAGGGAAAAAGCTGAGACCTGACATCACTTGGATCTCAGATTGGCCTCTTTACTCATCTCCAAACTCACCAATTACTTCCCTAATTATGAGGAAGACAGTCTTCCAGTATTGAGGGACTACTGACAATGACATCTGTCATAAAGACATGGAGTGGATGTAGCTGCCATTCTCTGATGTTACATTTCCTCAGAGCAATTCTTTGTGGTGAGCAGATAATTCCTGATCTTGTAAAGAATTTTACTATTTCAAGTGGTAGCATAGTCTGCATTTACCCAAGTTTGATTTTCAAGCTGATGGTGAAATTAATTTGGCCTTTGGTATAAACACAATTAACTTTTCTGGAAGGAGGGTGATGTGATGTCTTGGAGTACAATGCACCCCGGTGTGAAGGAATAGTATAAGACCTATGCATAATTTAAGCCTTTAATAAGTTTAAGTGAAGCATAAGTAGTGCCTTTTCCTTGTGCTGGCCTTCCAGCCAGGGCTACATTGCAGTGGAGAATAAATTACAAAGTTTTTAAAACTGGAATGTCTATCTGGTGGAGGTGTTAAATTCCTCATTCAAACAATAGGTAATGGTCCAAACAAAGAGAAGAAGGATGACATGGATTGAACAATGTTTAATATTCTTCGGTTAGAAAATCTTTTTAACCTGTCACTGCCAAATGAACAAAGTGTGGTAGCTTTGTGTACTCTAGATTCAGCCATGTATTAGTAAATGGAAGTTAGATAAACTATTTGAGCTCTGCAATTACTTAATACTGAAGATGTGTAGGGATTTTTCTTTCTTTTTCTTTAAATTGAAAATGTATCTATTGATTAAATAGGTAAAAAGAGAGGGAAAGCAAGATCCCAGGCTGGGGAAGAGACTGGATAACAAAAATAGGGAAATTCAGTATGTTGAAGCAAAAATGCCAATGTTATAGATAGATCTCAATCATGCAAGTTGCTCTTTCACTGATAGACTAGTGTTGCACCTTTCTGGCAAGAAAAGCCCACATGAGTGGAACAGCTTGCAGGACTGAGAGCTTAGTTACAGAGACCTTCAATTAACAACCTGTTCCTTTCCAGCCAGGCACTTAAGCACATGTTTAATTTTCGGTATTTGGGTGTGTGTGTGTGTGCTAGATCATTTGATGGTGATCTGTGCATACAGCAAGACTTAGGAACAGTGGTATGTTTTTTGAACAGTCAAAATTTTCCACAGAAAAATTTCAGGTTTTTTCTGAAATCACCCCCAGATTTCCATTTCTCTGCCAGGAAAATCAATATGACAGCTCCCCAACTGTTTGCCTCTAAGGCTTTTGTCAATGTCACTTTCTGCCTGGGGGGTGGGGGCGGGGGCGGGGGGAGCTACACGGACAAGAGCATTCCAGGCAAGCAGCCAGGGAGGGACAGCTGAGCTGTCATGTGGAGGGAGGCAGGGGTCTGAGGATCTTGGGTCTCTGCCTGCCTAGTTAGGCTAGTTGCTTCTCTGCCAGGTGCGTAGCAGGGGAAACACAGGAAAGCAGAGAGCCACTATACTGGGGCTCTTGTCGCCTGCCTGGGAGGTTCCCGTCTATTTCACCTTCTGCCTGGTGGGGGGAAATGAAATTGATGAGAACTGTCCAAGTGGTGAGGCAGCAAGCTACAAATCCTGTTTTAGTTCTTACAATAAGGATTTTTTTCTGGAAATCCTTCCCCGTAAAAATAAAATTAACATTGTTGTATTCTTTTCAAACACAATTCAAGATGAAAAAATTTGAACGGCAATATTTTTTTTTCCAGAAATGCATTTCTGAAACTTCCTTAGCCTGACAAAGGGTTTTTGAACCCAAAAGCTTGCTTAATAACTATTCTCCAACTATTTGGGTTGGTCTAATAAAAGATATCAAATTCACCCAAGGAACCTTGTCTTTCTGTTTTCACTGCACCTTTCCTTCACAGCTCCTGACGGCCTTGTTGCCAGTCAAGGGTATGCTTGTTTTTATGAAAAATAAACTTTATTTTTTTTAAGCAAGGTAACTTCTTAATTGAGTAGCTTTCATTAACATGGTGAATCAAATATAAGTTCTAAACAGGTTGTAATAAAGAATATAATATGCCTGTGAATAAAACTATATTAAAATGAAGATCAAACGTGAACCAAATCTGAGAGGAAATAGTATCTAAACTGTTAGAGATCATAAGTGATATGTTGACCAAGTTCTGCAAGTAATAATGTATGTAGTGGGACCCTAACAGCAGGGGATGTGAGATTAAAATATGTATTTCAAAGAGCAATGTCCGTTACAATTCAAGATGTAAAATTAGAGAACTAGAATCACACCCTGGTAGTATCTGCAGTATTTGCATGCAGATCCATGGGAAGTTCATCAATGCTGAACCAGAAAGGGTAATTTTTTTCATAGATTCATAGATGTTGGTAGGAACCTTACAATCATCCGGTCCAGCCCCCCCTGCACTTGGGAGGAAAGACTGCTGGGAGCAGATGACCCAGCAAGGTTGGCGTCAAGACACTTTTTCAAGGTGGGTGACTGTAACACCTCTGGGGGAGTCTGTTCCAGACCCTTGGCATTTGAATTGTAAATAAGTTTTTCCTTATGTCCAATCTGAAGCAATTTGCAATCAGTTTGTGTCCGTTGTTTCTTGTCTTCCTTGGGGTGCCTTGGTGAATAGATGCTCCCCCAGGCCTGATGTACGCCCTGTATATACATATAAGCTGCCTCGAAGTCCCCCCCGAGCCTCCAGGCTGACCAGTCCCATGCCTTTCAGCCTCTCCCCATATGACCTGCTCTCCAGACCTCTAATCATGTGCATGGCCCTCCTTTGGACTCTTTCAAGCTTCTCCACATGCTGCCTGAAGTGCGGCACCCAGAACTAGACCCAGTGCTCCAGCTGCAGTCTCACCAAGGCCAAGTAGAGAGGGAGGATGGCATCCTTAGTTTTGCTAGAGATGCATCAGTAGATGCATGCCAGTGTTTGATTTGCTCTGCCAGCTAGCTGGCAAGCATAGCATTGCTGAGCCAGTAAGTGTGTTGCAGATTATTTCTCCCCAGATGGAGCACTTTACATTTCTCTGTGTTAAATGTTATCAGGTTAAGATCCACCCACCTCACCGTCCAGGTCAGGCTGTATCACCAGCTTGTCCTTAACCACACCCCCCCATCATTTGGTGTTGTCCGCGAACTTTCCCAGTTCACTTTTAATACCGGAATTCAAATCATTGATAAACGTGTTGAAAAGCACTGGTCCGAGTACTGAACCCTGAGGGCTGCCTCTGGTCACCTTCCACCACGTTGACTCAGTTCCATCTATCAATAGTCTCTGGATCCTACCTTGGAGCCAGTTACCTAGCCACTGGACCGTAAAGTAGTCGAGGCCACATTTTCCCAATTTTACCATAAGAACACCATGGGAGACTAGGTCAAAGGCCTTTTTGAAGTCCAAGTATATGTCATCAACAACCTCATTTCCTCTATCCAGTTGGCGAGGTACCTGATCATAGAAGGAAATGAGGTTGGTCAGGCATGACCTGCCTGCAATGAAGCCATGTTGGCTGTCCTTTAGAATACTGCCTGCTGTTAGCCTATCAATAATGGATTCTTTGATAATTTTTTCCAGGATTTGACCAGGGATTAAGGTCAAACTGGTTGGCCTGTAATTCCCTGGTTCCTCCTTTTTCCTTTTCTTTGAAGGCACCACATTGGCCCTCTTCCAGTCTTCTGGGACCTCTCCCGAGTGCCATGAGTCTTGAAATAGCTTTGCCATAGTTCACGCGATGATGTCGGCCAATTCTTTTAGCACTCTTGGCTGTAGTTCATCTGGTCCTGATGACTTGTAGATATTCAGCATCTCTAGGTGTTCCCCCACAAGATCTTTGCCAGCTATGGAAGGGTGATCACCCCTACCTTGATCACCCTGTATTGTCAAGCAGACTAACAACCTTAGACTGGTGGAGCACTGATGCTAAGTATTTGTTTAGGAGTTTGGTTTTGTCCTGAATGTCAGTTATCAGCTATCCCATTTCATTCATCAGGGGCCCTATGTTTCCCTTGTTTTTTTTCCAACTTCCTACATATCTAAAGAAGGACTTTTTGTTGTCCTTGATTCTGGTTGCCAATTTGTATTTGATTTGTGCCTTTGCTTTCCTAATCCGCTCCCTACAGGTGTGGGCTATTGCTGAGAACTCCTCTTTGCTGGTAATTTTCATCTCTTACAAGCATCTCTTTTTTTTATTTCAGGAGGTCCACGAGTTCCTTACTGAGCTAAGGGAGTCTCCCAGACCTTTTGCTGCCTTATGAAAAAGAGTGGATTTATATTGTGTTGCTAGGATTGCTTCCTTGAGGAATGACCACTCTTCTTGTACTCTCTTCCCCATTAGAGGTCCTGCAGGGCCTCATCAACCAATCTCCTAAACTTGCGGAAGTCAGCTTTCCTAAAATCAAGGATTTCTACCCTACTGGCTGATTTCTGTCTTACTGTGGATGGAGAAAGTGATTATCTCATGGTCACTGTTGCCTAGTTTCCCTTCAATCCTCAGGTTGCTCACTAGATCAACCCCTTTGTCCAGAACCAAGTCTAGGAGTGCCTGACCCCTGGTCAGCCTGTAGACTTCTTGAGTCAGATAGAGCTCTTCAGTGCAAGTGAGGAAGCTTTGTAAGTGATCAGATCTTGCTGTGTGCTCATGCCATGAGATGTCTAGATAGTTGAAGTCACCCATGACAACCATGCGCTGACAGCATGCAGCCTCTGCCAGTTCTCTAGAGAATTCCTGGTTGAGCTCTTCCTCTTGGTTTGGAGGTCCGTAGTAAACTCCTACAGCCAAATCCCTTTCCCCATGCTCTCCCCATATCTTGACCCAGAGGGTCTCAAGTCACCCTTCTTTCCTGCCACTCTCCACTTCTAGGGAGGTGTATTGTTCCTTCATGTAGAGAGCAACTCCTCCACCCTTCTTCCCAACACAATCCCTCCTATGCAAGGTGTAGCTCTCTATACCTGTGGTTCAATCATAGATGGAGTCCCACCACGTCTCTATAATCCCTATGACATCGTACTGCTTGTTGGTTAGCAGAAGGGCCAGTTCCTCTTGCTTGTTCCCCATGGTCCTGGCATTTGTATGCAGACAACTAAGCCTGCCATTGGAGAACCTAGGCTTCCTGGTGTGCTGTGGAAAAAAACCTGTCCTTCAGCTAGTGTCATAATATGCTTCCTATTGTTCCCGGGTATGCTGGTTCCATGGTTGTGATTTCTTGGGCTTGTACTAGTAGATGTTAGTCTATCCTGTAGTGATCTCAGTTTAAAGCCCTATCCAAGAGGTCTGCAATTCTACCTGAGAAAAACTTCTTCCCCTTTGGCATGAGGTGGATGCCATCCCTTCCCAACAGACTGCAGTCTCTGAAGTGAGTACTGTGGTTGAAGAAGCCAACGCCCTCACAGTAGCACCAGCGCTGGAACCTTCTGTTCACTTCTTCTATGCGTCTGTCCCTCCTGTACCTGTAACTGGGAGGACTGAGGAGAAAACTATCTGCATCCCCCAGTCCCTTGAGCCCAGCCCCCAGAGTCCTGTAGTCATTCATGACCTGGCCAGGATTATTCCTGGCCGTGTCATTCATGCCCACATGGATGAGAAGCATGGGGTAGTGGTCAAAGGGCTGGATGAATTTAGGAATCCTTTCAGCCACATCCTGGATATGAGCCCCTGGGAGGTAGCAGATCTCATGGGTTAGAGGGTTGAGGCTGCAGATTGCTCCTTCAGTCCCCCTCAGGAGGGAGTCATCTACTATGACCACTCTGTGTCTCTTCTTTGGGGTGGTAGCTGGCTGCCTTCCTCCAGAGCCGGTGCTTCTGCTGACAACTCTGCTGGTGCTGTGAGAAGTGCATACCTTTTGCACAGTTCCAGGAGAGGAGTGACTCTGGCACTGTGTGCATTGGGACCTGAGACGACCATCTTCCAAGCAACCCCTGGATGGGACACCAAGTGATTTGATGATGGTTTCCGATCTGTTTTGAAGTAATAACAAGTGCATTCTTTTGTTTGAAAAAACAAATGACTTCATGTTTTCAAACAGAATGAATTTTGGAGCCATAAGGTCAGACAAATTACTGATGTTTTTTGTACATATAAACTGATTTTTTTTTAGTTGGACTAAAGACAGGCTTAAGAAGTTAAACTGGTTTCATTGATGAATCTCTTTTTGCTTATGCCAGTGTACATAAAGCCACAGAAATTAATTGAGTTAAACCAATATAAATTCACTTTGGAAGAGCAAGAGTACATGAACAAGAAATCATGAAAAAAGAAAAGTGGGTACTTACAGTGTATCAGCTTGTGTGTAGTAATTTTCTTTGTGCATTCTCCTACCCTGTGGTAAATGAAAGCTCTTTTGGTGAAGTAAAAACTATCATCTTCCATGCTAGCCTTTGTCTACCTTGAATTGAGTGAATATACCATGGGGTGACCAAGATGTTATCAATTCCTGCCTGCCTTCACCTCACAGTAACTTGTTTGCATGCCCAGAAAGAAGAATCCCACCACAGACTATTCTGATCCATTTCCTTGTTCTTTACTGTAAAGGAGACAATGATCTCTCAGGATAGGGGCAGAAGTTACACATAAACTGGTTTAAGTGATCAGCAACTGGTTTAAACCTGTAACAGAACAGAAGTTCAATGCACATAAACCAGTTTCAAAATGACTGAAACTGGTTTAAGATAAATGTGGTTGAATGTAGTATCAGGCTTAACTGATTTGGGTCAAACCAGTTTATGCCAGTTTATCCCAGACCCCTTCCTGGTTTAAGTTAAATCACAGGCCCCCAGCATCCCAGCATGTTTTGTAGTTCTGGGCTGTGCTGGAATGTCTGTTCCAGAGAGCAGGACTGGCCCTGCCCCTCTGCTCCCTAGCTGAAGCAGTGAGGGCCGACACACTGCCCACGCCCCCAAGGCAAACCCAGACTGGGGTTTGGGGCCAGGGAAGGGGTTAAATACTCCTTCCTTCACTCAAATTTACTTCTGACTGCAATTGTGGACTACAAATCCCAGAGGCACCTGGAAGCAGGAAGCAAACATGATGAGCAACCCTGCAGAGTCCTGCTTCTGTAATTCTGGACTGCAAATTCCAGAGACCTCAGGGAGCAGCAGGAAGAGGCAGCAAACACACAGCCCATGCTGGCCACATGCCAGAGAGCTGTGCTCTAGTGCCCCCTGGCTTTTGGCCTAAGCCACTGCAGGCATATGGCTGCATTTCCTGAATCAAAGGTAAATGTTTGTCCAGTTGTTTTTCAGTTTAAACTCCGCAGATTAGACTAACCTGATTCAGCCTTGGGCTTTTTGACTGTCTGTGCTTAGCCTCAGTGGCAGTGAGAGAATTAGCTTAACTTGAGAAGATACTCCCAAATGAGACCTCCTGGCTACTTTTGTACCAAGCTGCTTAGTGCAAATTCTACATCTTCTACTTCCCTTTCTTTTCATGTGTCCAGTCATGTGTCCCCTTGCAGAATGAACACTCATAAGGGAATATGAATAATAGTAGCCTAATAATAATCCTTAATTATTTCCCTACTTAGACAATTAATAAGTAATAAATCTTATCTAATCAAATAGGAATTAAACTCCGTGTCCTTAACTCAATTTACTGAGCCTCTATGAAGGCACTTTTTCTCTCTCCTCCTTTCCCTGAAGAGACCCCATTCCTTGAGTTCTGGGAGGTGGAGATTAAGCTGACAGATGGTATCAGTAAAAGAATGATTATGAGTTTATAAAAACCTGATTTTTTTTGGCTTAGTGCATTGGTTTTCATGCAAATATGAAAATGGATATTAGCATCCTATTACGAATGCACGAAACTGTATCCTGATGTGAGCCTTTACGCTACAGTAATTTAATGTTCCAGTGAAAACAATAAGAAAGGCTGATTTGAAGGAGATAAAATCAATGATGTACTTATTACTTCAACTGCTTTTCTGTTCAGGTACCATGCATGAATGGACGTCTGGCACTGTCTCTCTTTCAACTCGCCCTTTCAGCTGGCAGGGTGGCTGCAGCTGTTTTGTGGTCTATTGCCCAACCAAAAGGAA
Organism: Alligator sinensis; assembly: GCF_000455745.1. Classification (NCBI taxonomy): domain Eukaryota; kingdom Metazoa; phylum Chordata; order Crocodylia; family Alligatoridae; genus Alligator; species Alligator sinensis. The sequence continues at coordinate 545,716 of NW_005842466.1, forward strand.
CAATTTATGTCAATTACCAACCTCCAACACTGCACTGGGATATTGGTCTCTTCTGGACTAAGACTCTATGTATTTATAAAGTCATTGTAACATGCTTAGAGATGAAGAAGTACAATGGACCTATAGGGGTAATAAAAGATAGACTTTTGTCTTCCTGGGATCCAGGCCTGAATGCAGTACAGGCCAGCAGAAGTCAAGAATTGGATCCTCAGCTATGATGTAAATTATTCTCAGTGTATTGATTTTAATGGAGCTGCACTGATTTGCATCAGCTGAAGATCTACCTTTTAAGTGGAATGGCTGCTTGGTGGTTTGATGCCAAATGAGTCTTGTGGCTTCTGTTTTATATTCAGAGGAAAAATATAGAGATAGGCAAGGACTGAGCTAATGTGGGAAAAAATATCCCTTAGCCTACAAGGTTTGAGGAACAATGGTGGGTCTGTAGAGTTAAAAAGTAGAACTGGTTAAAATTTTCCCTTCAATCTATTTTTAGGGGGGGGGGGCTGTTTTTTAAAAAATCATTAATATTCTGTAGAGATTCTTATAAAAAAAATTAATGGAGGGGGAGGAAGAAGCAAATGACAGAAAAATGAATATGGATGTCTTATGCTGCTTCTGCTGTTGCTGCTGCTTCTCCTTCATCTCCATGTCCTGTTACCATGTTCAAACCTGGGTCTAGAAATGGGAAAATACTATTGCTTGATATGTAGCCTTAGCAAGGTTCTTGTTGGTGCTTGATTCCCCTATACCTGGGCAGGCCAGCAGGTGTTTGTAATCTGAAAGTTTCCTTCACATTTGCACATGGTGTTGGTGTCACTGGAGTATCCCCATATTTGCATATAAACTTCAGTCTTACTGACCCCTGCTTAGAAATGGTTTTTCCATATTGGTCAATCAAGCTCTGTGCCTGCAGAGAGGTATTCAGCAGTTTTGATAGTCATCCTGACTCCCTCCTGGGTCATCTCTAATAGTGATTTTAATACATTTATTCAGGTAGGCTGTTGGTGTTTTATCCAGTGGCTGTGTTGTAGAGAGGAAACTTTTCCATGATTTTTAGTCTATTGGGAGGTGTGATGTGGCTATTTAGTGAATGCCCCTTGTCTTCAATCTGCTGGATGCATTCTGTTTTGCTATTCCTCTCCTGATGTCTGATGGAGCAATTCTAGTAACTAAATGGAGTCTATTGACAATCATTGGTTTAAAGCACGAAGTAATGCACCTACAACTTTCATTCAGCACAGCATCTAGCTTTTTCGCATGTGCCAATCTTTCCCAAACTGGGAATGTATATTCAACTGCCAAATAACAAACTGCAAGCGCAGTAATTCATAATGTTGGGTTGGCCCTCCCACTGTTTAGCTTCGTTAATGCGTTGTTCCAGGAACTAACTTTGCACTTTGTTTAATCTACGTGCCCTTTATGTGAAAGCACACAGTCTAGTGTCACTCCCCTGTATATAGGATTTGGGTAATAGGCAATAGTTATTCTATTCCAGATTAGGCTGAGTTGCCAACTAGTATTTCAGTTGCAAAGGTAGAAGAGACTAATCTGTATTTTATTTAGATTGGTTTGTATTTCATTTTTGATGTAACAGTCTCATAACCCATTGAGCACTGATGCCAGCATGGCTTCAACCCGAGCAAAATTCTTAGCTTGGGCAGTGGTACACACATAATCTGCATGGATAAAACTTCTCATGTCTGTGTGAATTGGTTGATGATTGGTATAGAAGTTAGCTAGTAGAGGTGAAAAGATGCTCCCTTGATATAGGCCATTCTTTTGTTTTCACCATCAGGTCCTCTTCCTGTGTAGACAGAGAATTGTCAGTTTTTCTAGGAAGGATTGCATTATTCATAGTGCAGTAGTTGGTAATCTGTCATATATTTTTATATGGAGCCACCAGTTGTTCACAGTATCATGAGCTGCTGATAGGTCTGTGAGTACAGCACCAGTAACCATTCCTTTTTCAAAGCCATCTTTGATGTTCTGCACGGTTTAATATTTGACCAGTGATTTCCTTGGATGGATGGAAGCCAGCTCACTCAGGGTTTAGGTGTTGTTTGACAACCAGTGGCAAACAGTTTGAGATAAGGCATTCAAAGTGTTTCAAAAGATAGCACAGTAAGGCTGTAGTTCTGAAGTTCTTTGGATCTGAGGGACATTTCCCTATTTTTAGAAGTGCTGCAATGCATGTGGCTGTGCATATATTTTACAACTGGTGTAGCCAGACCTTTGTCATTGGCCTGAAGTATTTTATTTGTTTTGTACAAATATCAAGGCCAGTGGCTTTGCTATTTTTAAGAGTGTTTATTGCAGTTGATAATTCACCCATCGTAAAATGTGTTCCAAAGTGGTGAACCTCCTGATCTTTTCTCTTGATTCAAACCTTGGCTTGTTTATTTGGTGCCCTACCATTTTCAGTGAGGTGATGTGAGACCTGGTTTGCAGTGACACTGTAGTGTTGTTGTTCTTTCCTTTTTCTGTCTCTGGTAATCTTCTGGATGGTTGTCCAGGCTTTTTTTATTATTGTGTGTCATATCCGTATTCTTGCTGAGGATCTTCCATGACTTCTTTCTTCCACTAATATAGCAAACAGTTCTTCTCCTCCTCCTGCAATGGTTTACTCAGCAAAGGGGACTGCTTTATACAGTGTGTTATACAGTGTATTTTATTTTGTGTATCTATCACCTGATTCTGGTGTTAGTCCTGGTACTTAGTTCACTCTGCAGCCTCCTGGGATATGTCGTTTTGAGATGCTACGTAGCTAGGTGAAATGCAGGATCATTTCACTTCTGTTCTGCTACAGACTTTCCATACAAGTCTAAGTCATTTATTCTAGTGCCCCCTTCAGGAGAAGGGGCAGTTTTATGCCCAGGGAAGCAGTAGAGCACAGGGCAGTAGCAGTGGCCGGACTGGCAGCAGTTCACATTTTTGTGGTCCCCTTACTTCAGGCTAAGAGTTAGTACCCCACTTACTACTGTCCTTTGGTAAAAGCAAAAGTAAGAAATGAATGAAAGTAATGAATAAATCTGCACAAAAAATTACTTTCCTATCTCATAACAATTTTTAAATTGAAAAAAAAAACCCGGTCTGCTAAGCAGCAAAAAGAAAAATCTTTTCAAATTTTCACAAACTAAGGAATCTGAAAAAAGAAGTGTTTAAGGTTAATCCAAACATTTATTTTTGATAATTTAAAAAAATGTTCAGTTTAATTTTGGCCATTTTAATAAAACATTTTACTATAAGAAGCTGACATTTAAAAAAAATAACTGTTTTGAAAAAGAAAACATTTAAATGGATTCTTTTTCCATTTTAACACATTTTACTAAGATACATGAGTTGAAAAAATTAGGGACATTGACCTTTTGTTCTAAACAGGCTCAGTTTTGACAAATTCACATTTTGAACAGTAAGGCTAGGTACAGACAGTTAAAAAGCCTGAGGCTGAATTGATTCAGTCTATGCAGGTATTAGTCTAAGCTGTGTAGATGGAACCAATGAGCAAATGAACAGACACTCACTTTTGATTCTGGAAATGCAGCCGTATGCCTGCAGTGGCCCAGGTCAGAAGCTGGGAGGAGCAGGGGTTAGGGCGTACTTCCCTGCTGGGCTGCAGCAGGCAGCTTGGGTCAAGGCTAGCCTGCCTGCCCTATGGGAGGTTGCAGAGGAAGTGCAAAGCACCCTGGGATGCTGGGGGACTGTGAGTTAACTTGAATCTGGAGGGGATCTGGGACAGAAGTTCAATAAACTGATTTAACCTAAATCAGTTAAGTCTGATACTACATCCATCCAGGTTTATCTTAAACTGTTTCCAGCCACGTTGAAAGCAGTTTATGTGCACTGAACTTAAGTCGTATTACAGATTTGCTTATAAAGGTTTCTGATTGCTTATACTGGCTTATGTGTAATTGCTGTTCCTGTCCTATAGATTTTGTTGAAAATGTCCTGGGTCAACTGTAATAATATTTATCTTCCTCCATGGACTTTGAGATCTCTGAATAAGTCCCTTGTCTCTAAGAATATCTTTGAAAAGTTTGGTAAGCAAGCATATGCAGGAATCTGTAGAAATTTCTGCATCCATGTAAAATATATACATATATTTTTGTTACCATTTTTAGGTCAATAGATTAAAAAATGTATGCCAACTCTGACATTTTGTTTTTATCTTGCTAATTTAGAGACTTGCCTATGAAAGTAGGAGCCGGGAATAATAAACAAACGACATTTGAATCGCATTCTATTTCCATCTTAATCATTTTGCTGAGAAAATGGCAGTGGATGGACTGCAGGTACTGCATGCAGGTTTTTTCTGTATTCAGAGGAATCAAAACCTCCTGTGGGTAATTCATCACGTCTTTAATCCTATTAGCACTAATGGAGAAATGCCAAGCCATTTTCAGCAAATCTTCATTACCTCTCTTTAAATTCATATTGCATCTAGGATTAAAGTGCAATCTTAGTCAAAGAGCAAACACTGTCTGCTCATCGACCAAAAAACCCGGCCCTGTATTGACCTGACATAAAGGGTCTTGGATGTAAAACACAAGGGCAGTAGAATATTAGAATGAAGGTTTTGTTGGGAGACTTTTAAACCTACTTTTGTCTCATTAGTAAGTGGCTCGTTAACAAGATTGTAATCAGTATCTGTGCTATCAAGGCAAGTTTCTCAGGAATGGCTTGTAGCCATTACAGTAGGAGTTATTCATTAATCTGTGATGTCAGTGTCTATTTTTTGGCTGTTTAATTTATGGGACAATGACATAATAGTCAGTAAGGTAGCTAATTTTTGCATAGTAGTCTCCTAAAGCTTTTCACGAGTAGCATGGTGTTTTATGGTAGACAGTGGTTTAATTTTAGTGGCATAGCAAGATCCAATGGTTGAAACTTCCAGACTACATTTAGAGGTACTTTTTTTTAAAACAATGTGGGTAGTTAACTATCAGAGCAGCTTGTAAAGGGGTGTGGTAGCTTCTCTATTACCTGAAGTCTGTCCTTTTAGTTTCCTTTCTAAAAGATATGCCCTTGATCCACCAGAGGTGAGTACAGTGATGCAGAAACTGCTTAGTATAATTCTATGGCCTGTACTATGTTTTTATGTTAGTCCTTATTTTTAAAGCCTATGGACATATAGAATATGGAAAGCAAAGTCTTGACTACTTGCAATATCGGCAAAGATGAAACCCCTCTCAAATTTGGGTTGAATTGGTTGAAGTGTTTCAACCTTAAAACAAAATTTTTATATATATATATATATATATA
>NW_005842466.1:551956-567534 GCF_000455745.1 Alligator sinensis
ATATAATTATATTATAATTATATACATATATAATTATCAAAATGGTTCATTTGATATTTTTAGAAAGAAACACTGTGGAATGGTATTTTCATTTTGAAATTGATCTCATTCTTCTATAAATAATTCCCAAATGAAATTCAGTTGTGTGGATCTTGTTCATTTGGTTTTTCAGGGGGATACGAGGCTGGATTATGGTTGGTCTTTTGGGTTGAAATAAATTACTCAGGTCACCCTGAAAAAAATGGTTCATTTGATATTTTTAGAAAGAAACACTGTGGAATGGTATTTTCATTTTGAAATTGATCTCATTCTTCTATAAATAATTCCCAAATGAAATTCAGTTGTGTGGATCTTGTTCATTTGGTTTTTCAGGGGGATACGAGGCTGGATTATGGTTGGTCTTTTGGGTTGAAATAAATTACTCAGGTCACCCTGAAACAAAATCATGGTTTGCTCAGCTTTTTGTAATGGCTCTACACACACACCTCATGTATCTTATATTTAAACAACTTACTACAGCACTATGTGTACAAAAGGGTTAGTCTTTACCACTGAAATCAATAGGAGTTTTGCAGTTTCAGTGAGAGGAAGATTGTTTTCAGTATTAGAGCTGACAGAAAATCAAAATTTCTGCCCCGTGGTAAATCCCAATATTTTAACTTTTGTTTTCCTAAATTGGACTAGAACCCCCAAATACTGCAAGTCTCTGAGGGATCAAATAATGCAAAACCATTCAACATTTCTAGAATTAACTCTGAGTTACTGAACTGATCAAGATATATTCGGAGGCAGTTTAACATTAATGCAGTATGGCAGTAGAGGGAAATGCAATGTAAAGTTGTAGTTCTGGGAATTTTTTCCCCTGTTATCCTCTACAAGCCAGGCACCTTGACCAGACTACCTAATCATGAACCCATTATATACTGTCTTGCACCGGTGAGGATCCAGTGAGTTTAGAAAAATCCCTAATGACTTTTCCTAAAACACTGATTCTTTTTCATGTGCAAGGCAGCATTATGTCTCTTTTTAAACATGCGTGATCCAGATTGCTCCTAAGAAAACCTAGAACCTGAGGGTTCTGGCTGCAAAAATATGGGCCATCTACCCTCAGCTGCTCCTTCCCAAAAAGTCAGCATCATCATGATAGCATTTAGCCTCACATGATTTACTTAGTTTTTATGTTCTTGATCCCATAAGGTGCAGGGTCCATGAGATAGTTCATGAGCATGATGTTAAGGGCATGCATTAGTGTTTTACTGCATCAGCCCCTTCTGACCCCTGTGCAAGATCAAGGCATGTGTGCGACTAGGGATGTGTCTGTCTATTTACTGTGCACCATACTCCAGGAACCTAGGGAGCGCACATCAGAGAATAATCAGACCAATGATCTGCAGAAGTTCCAATGTTAATGTTATCACTGTAAATTAAAAGAATACTTTTCTGCTAAATGATTTTTTTTTTGTTCTCTTCATGACTATCTAAATGAATAAAGGGTGATAATGACACTCATTATTTTAGGGACGTATTTGCATCTCTAATGAAAGTGTTCCTATAGGGCATGCACAATGCATATTAGACGCAAGTGTCTGATTTAATAGAAATAGTTTAGTTGATCAGATTTAAAAATGCAAGTGTAAAGCTACACATCATCCTAAGATATTCTTTCATCTTCATCTTAAATAAGAATCAAAAAGTACTTCTGAGTATTTTGGTTTTTACCCTATAGCACTGGAACTTCCAAATACACAATTACTTCATTCTCTATGTGATTTATAAAGTTATGAAGCAGAAACCTATGGTATAGCTTTTGGACAACAGGTTGCTAAGAATAGTTTAGTTTCATTAACAAAATCACAATATTTTCTTTTCTGGTAAGATCTGATAAAATGATGCCTATGTCTTCCTGGTCTATAAGATTCTCTCTCTACTTTCAGCAGAAGTTTTAAGTGATCTCTCAATAACAAGAAGGGAAAAAAAGTCCTCTGGATTTATTTTTCAGATTTTCAAGCCATCGCTATTTGTTAGCTACCTAATGGATGACATAAGACCAGGCTTCATGCTATGAAATATGTATTTTATTAATTAGGTTACTGTGTTTAATTTCATTTGAAACATAGAGGGATTTTTTTCCTCCAAGACTAAAAACATGTTGGATTTACCCAGGTCTGATTATTCCATTTCTGTACTAGAACAAAAAGAAGACCTTAAACGCGCTGAGAAGAATTAAGATTAAATACCAAGATTAAAGAAATCTTTAAACACTCAATAGTCTAGTAGGTAAGGCACTCACTTAGTGGAAGGGGATAGGGGAAATGTAGTTAAGGGACCACTCTAAGGACAAAGTTAAATTGCTGGTCCAAAACAGTTCCTTGAACCTGTGACTTCAGCGACACTTCACTCTTGGTAATTGTGGACAGAATCAGTCTCTTTCTCCTTCTCTCCCTTTCTTGGTGAAAGTTTTATCAAAATTGATGTATTTTCATGAAAAGGTTGGGTTTCAACTAACTTTGTTATACATTGCTTATGCACGTGCCTTTGTGTATTCTCCAAGATATCACTGGGCAGTATGGTTTCATGGAACAAAGCATATGCCGACACAAGTCATAGTTTCCGATAATACTTTTAAGTGGAAGGATTAAATAGAGCAAAAGTGCATCTGAAACTGGATGAAGCCCGCATTTCAGATTAAAAGACCAAAGGGGAATATGGTGTGCAGTCTTGGAAAGTAAACTAAATCCATGGCTTGCTTCTGTACTTTGGATACAAACTCTGAGAGTTCCTGTTCAATGAATCAATGGTATCCTCTGTCCGTGTTCTAAAGTACCAATGTCGGGTCAGCCCCAGCACATGGAGATCTGCAAGTTCTGTGTATCTGCTTTCCAAAGCAGCCAGTGCAGATCATTTTCACTGTAGCAGAAAAATCATTGAAGAGAAAGTGAATCTCTCAAGTCTGAGTCCCTGGCACTATTCAATCTGCCCCTACTCTGCCTCCCCTCTACCCCAGAACTTCTCTCTTTGAGGCTTTTCTATATCCCCATGCAGCTAGAGCTGTTGCTATTACCTTGCAAGATATCAGGGGTGGATGGTCTGAGATCCAGCAGGGACCAGAGACAGTTTCAACTGTACCACTTGACAGTGGCCTGAAGTCTCCACTGTAACATATTCATTAACTTTACCACCAATACCCTGTCAAGACAAATCTATTTAATTGCCATGGAGCTACTTGGTAAAAAAGCAACATTGGCTTTGTCTGGAAGAGGTGATCAGGGGGGTTGTGGGTAATGGAGCATTTAGAGTTTGTCTACCTGCTTTGGAAGCTGGGAGATTTTCTACATTTGATCTTGACTGATAAAGCTGTGCAGCACCCTAAGGTCTACTCTTGCTTTCACTGAGGCCAATACAAAGGCTACCCATGACTTCAAGGGGGTCAGGTTTAGGCCATAATAGAGATGCAGTCAAGTCCAGGAAACTGGTAGATGGCAGAAAGATGTAAGCAAAGCAGAGAAAGGTATTTAGCAGGCAAGAAGGAAAGGCTGAAATAGATTACTGCATTCACTGAAATATGGTGGCAGGTAGAACTGGTCCTTTCCTGGCTCTTTGTCTCTTTGTTTTTGATTTTCAACTATTCAGTGAAACTCTTCTAAGTATGACTCATTGACACATCTACACATGCCCCTGACTGCGCATTTGGTACTGTGCAGTTATTTAGTACTTAGGTTAGCAGTAGATTGTATCCCCTGTGGATGCTATTACTCAGCTTAGGTAGGAAAAGCAAAAAAGATTCTTAAAAAATATTTTTAAAAATATTCTTAAAGCAAACATATAATCCTCTCATTTCCAGGGACCAAGAAAAGAAATATATAGTGAATAAGAAATTATTCCAGACCCACCAGAGCCTGAGAAACACAGAACACAAGTGCTTGAAGGAATCCATCCTTAACATAGCATGCCACACCTGAGCTAGTATGCACCTCATTCCACTCCTGAAGTTTGCTTTTTACTGCAAGTTCAAAAACAGATCTCCACAACAGCAGCTTTCTATCAGAGCCTGGCCAACCCTCATTTTATATTTTACTGCCTTCTCCTACTTCTTTCTATGTAGATAATCCTTCATACTGATCCTCCATCCAGGTTGGAGATAATGGGTGGGTTTACACAAGATGCTAGTGTCTAAAAATAATCATGCACTGCCAGGACTGCATAGTACCTGTGGGTACTGTGCAGTCATCTTATCACTATATGTTTCTTTTCTTGGTCTTTGGAAATTAGAATATTGTATGTGTGCTTTAAAAATAATTTTCTATTTTTTAAGAATCTTCTCACTTTTACTACCTAAGCTGAGTAATAGCTTCCACAGGGGATACAATCTACTGTTGTGAGTGTAATATTTGACTGTTTCCTACAAATGAAGTGTAGTGTCCATATTAATTTATCAACTGAGTATTTTTACTGCTGAAGAAAGAATTGGTCTCTTGTGCCTTTGTCACTCAAAAGATAAAGAGCTCTTAGTGGGCAGTGTGAATTGATGTCAGACATAGTTATTTATTATATTGCATTCCAGTATGCAAAAAAGAAAATGTAGCAATGCAGTCTGACAGGTGCATGGTCGGCTCATTTTTGAGAATGACTCTTTATTCGCCATTCAAAATGAATCAGATGCATCAATAGATACATAAATTAGATGCTCCCTCTTCCAAATAAAATAAAACAAAAATAAAAAAGAAATGTCTAACACATTCTAATTCCACTTGCACAGATACCCAACCTAAGACCATAACAAAAGCCTGAGAAAATGGGCTTTGACCTGTCACCTGAAGTATTTAGTTATGGTCAAGATTAATCATTAGGGCTGTGTGAAGCTTCAGTTACTGCTTCGATTCAAGAACATTCGGCCTGATTCGGGGGCTGAATCTTCAAATCTGAATCAAATCGGGAGACCAAGTAAAAGCTCCTAATCAATACAAAGCATCCGAATTGATTTGGAAAAGATTCAGCCAATTCGGAGATTTGACCATAGACTCAACGACAAAACAGGCAGCTGGTAAGTCTGTCCGGGTTGGGGGAGAGGGGAGAGAAGGGGCGTGGGGGAGGGAGGGATTGTCTGCACCAGCTGGGCAAGTGGCAGCATGGCATAGCTCCTGTGGCTCCTGCCAGAGGAGAGGCAGGCACAGCTGGAGGAGCTGCAGGAGAAGTCCCCATGGTTGCTCTGCCAGGCTCCATCTCCCACCCAGCCCCCAACCTCCTGGCACTTAAAATACAAAAACAAAAAAAACCTCCAGCCCTACATTCACCAGCTCTGGCAGTGGCAATTGGGGCCTCTGAGGGCTCGTGGCAGAGCCCCCCATGCAGCGTGGGGCAGCGGAGATTCTTCCCACCTGCCTGGTACCCACGTGGCAGCTGCCCCATGACGCAGGTGCAGCACGGCTCGACAGGGCACCGTGCACTGTCTGGGAACTGAGGCAGCTCCACATGTCAGCCAGAGCCCAGCAGCACTCAGCCCCAGTGGCCCCAGCCCCCAGACAGCACATAGCGCCCTGCCAAGCCATGCTGCACTCACGCCATGGGGCAGCTGCCATGCAGGTGCCAGGCAGAGGGGACAATCCCTACAATCTCCCCCCCACACTGCCCTGTGCTGCACTGCCCTGCAGCCAGCCAGTGAGTTATGGGGCTTTAAAGAGAGAAAAAAAAAGTACCAGAACTAGGCTGGGGCTGGGTGGGGGATGTGGCTGGGCCTGGCAGCAATGGGGGCTTCTCCTGTGGCTCCCCGTACCCGGAGAGAGGCAGGCACAGCCAAAGGAGCTGCAGGAGAACCTACAGCTGCCCGGCTGTGCCTGCCTTTTCCCGACCGATCCAAATCACTGAATCTCTCTGAATCAGCGCTGTATCTTCCAAAGCTGATTTGGCCAGATCAATTCAGGACAGTGATCCAAATCTCCGAATCAAATCACTGTTCTCCGAATTGGCCAAATCTGAATCCGAATCAAATACTTCCCTATTTGCACGGTCCTATTCATCATAACTTTGAGATTGTGACAAGTGACATAGCCATAATATCATAAGGCTTGCACAAAGGCCTGCACCAATGGATTATATCTTAAGATTGGTGCCTCTGTGTATGTTTTGAACCTTCTTTTACTGTCTGTAGATACAGTAATGTGGGATAGATTTGTGGATTCAAGTATGCTTTGACTTTCAGCTAAACTCAAATTGGTTGTATGCACTGGGTGCCTCTATAAGAGACGGGTATATGTCCCAAAATAAAATAGAATTTGCCATTTTAAATTAGGCTCACATAAATCCACAATTTTTAAAGCGCTGGTTATGTCTGAATTACAGGAGCAGGGTTGTTTTAGGTACAAATGTAGCTATGCTGTATGGAGATGACTGTAGAGCTTTATTCCAGTTGTGGTTTGTCCTTTATTGAACTCAACATTTCATCCAACAATAACATAACCTGAAGTAATAGATACTTGCTAAACTTTTGGTGCTAATATATAAAATATTTTAGACCTACAGGGGTTAAAAGATGCAGTTATGCTAACATAACATGGATAATGTGGTAATGAAAAAAGAACCAGTGTGGCCATGATAAATATGATCCCTTGTAAAATCTAATTGAAATGCATTCAATAATGAAAGACATAATATGCATGATAAGTGTAACTATACCTTGGTTCTGGGTAATGACCTTCTCAGATTGCTACTAAAGTAAAACTAGTGAAACTACACAGGAACATGAGCTTATACATTTACAGAAAATCTTTTAATCAAACATGGTAATAATGCAATGCACTAAAATTGCATACCTTTGCATTTAGAAAAAAAAAATCAAAATCTCATGTTTGAAGTATTCTTCTTCAAGAGGGTTGCAGATCCCAGGAACATGACATCATATAAATTTATTTCACAACAAAGAGGACTGCCTTTAATTTGTTTCCTTTCTTGCTGTAACATGATTAAAAAGCCTATTGATTTTTTCATTCATCTGCATCAAATTAAGTTCTAGTCCTTTCAGGAATCTGACCTGGTTATTGAACTTGTCTGTGTGGTAAATGTTGAAAATATAACTTCCCTAATGCAGTTTTTTGACAAGGCATTCTCATTTTATATAGTTCTGCTTCTCTAGGTTATTGAAATCTTCTCAAATGAAATCTTTAAAGGGAAAAGTAAAGTTAAAAAAAAATCCCCTACTAAGCTACCAAGATCCATTAAACTATACATACGTTGAATAGCATAGTCATTTAATTGCAAATAATCATATGTTCTGCTTAACTAGTAGCCTAATTGCCAGATAACTCACCAGTCTGCATGCTAGGCACAAAGGTGGACCATAATGACTGGGATGTATAGTTTATTGTTTCTTTTTAGCATAGTTTCTTTTTCTTTTTAGTATGTTAGGTCTTTGGTTTTTACCTTGTCATCCTGTGTTCAAAACAGGTGTATTTCATTGGCAGGTAACAGGACTCCTGCATGGATATGTCTTCCAAGTTTGCTCGAGATTAAAAGCATTGTTTTAATCTAAAACTATTATTATAGTGGGGTTAAACCGTTATTAATGAGATTCACTGAACGAATTGTAGAGCAGGGTAGAAGAGAGGGAACAACAGATTTTTGATCAGGATCAAAAATACGAAATATTAGCCCTATACAAGTGGAAACACAGGGTGAAATCCTAGTTCCAATGAAATCTATGGTAAACATCCCATTGACTTCAGCTGTGCTCAGGATTCACCCGTAAAGCAAATTATATCCTGATGTCCTATTCAGCAAAGCATAATTTGTGTTGTTCTCAAAAGACCAAGAAGTTAAGCTTATTCAGAGAGCAGTACCTTGCCTCAGCTCTGCTGTTCCTTCCTGCAATCCCTGGGGAAATGTAACAATTTATACCTAATACTCTTAAAGGTATCCACACATCTTCCCACTTTACATGTAACATATCCCCATATAATACTAACATTGGCAGTTCAGTTCAACCCATAGTTAAAGCACATTTTAACAGGTCTCTATTAGTCTTTGTGTTGGCTTTTTACCTCTAAGTGATCGTCTCAGCTTCTCTGCATTCTCAGTCCTTATTGGTCCAGTTCTTGTTTGGTTTCCTTGTTTGGATATCTCTACTTCTGTATCATTTTCAATCTCTTCTGTCATTTCTTGTTGCTTTGATGTTAGTTTTGTTTCCTTTGGTGAATCTTGTAATATTGCTTCTTTTCTCCCCATTATGAGCTTCAAGTGTCATCTGTTCCTTCTTAACACCCGTCCTTCTGGTGTTACTACTTCATAGGATCTGGGAGCTTCTTGATGGGAAACTAGTGGTTTTTGTTTCCACATTCGTCCATCTGAAATAAGCACCATATCTTTGTTGTGCAGTTGTGGTAACTCCCTGGAACCCCTGTCGTAGTACTGTTTTTGTTTGAGTTTGTCAGTTTTTTAATGTTTTCACATCTTGCTTGTCATCGTGATGAGCATCACCCACTAGATTTGGCAGCCTGGTTTTGAGTTTCCTGTAAACAGCATTTCTGCTGGGGACAATCCATGTTTCATGGGCATTGCCCTGTAATTTAAGAGTGACAGGTAAACATTCATGTGTGAATCTAGCTTTTTTCCACAATTTCTTCACTATTTGTACTCCATTTTCCACCACACCATTGGATTGTGGGAATTTAGGACTTGAAGTGTTGTGACAGATTCCATATTTGTTTGCAAACTCTCACAATTTGTGGAATCCCGTATCAAGCAAAAATCGATTTGATGTGAGTTATGGCATGATTTGCTGGTGTGCTTTTGCAATAAAGTCAGGATGCATAGACCTTCCTAGGCAACAGATACACCTTCATTTTGCTGCATGTGGGATCACTTTGGATTTATCTAGTATTATTTAAATGAGAAATGGGCATTACATGTGTTTATGTTGTGACTAAATCTTGCTTTTGTTGTGTACCTAGAGTTCTTTGAAGCTCCATGCATCTGTTCCATAGTCGCAATATTTACTTCCATTTTATTTGTATTCACTTTACATTTCTTATTTCTTCATTTTAAATTGTTTTAGATTTGCAATTGGGATCATTATGCTAAATTCTCTCTGGCACATGGAAAACTAACAAGTTTTTACAAGTCTATTGGCTGCTTCATCAGTGCATCCTTTTATTTAGAAAATCACAGCTGGTGAAATCTGGCACATCACAGGAAAACACAATAGCAAATTGGCATTAGGGAAAACAACAGAGAACCTTTATCAAACAAAAAAGCATAGATGTGAAGCCAATTTGGTAGTGTGCAGTTCTGCAGTCATTAGCTATCTTTAAGAATCTACACATTGTACTGGAATGCTCTCTTAAAGCAGCTTGAAATAATCACCTCTGAAGAAAGGCCTTGTGATATGACATCTTGGCATGCATTGACCATACTTCAGTATTATTCTTGAACTAAACTCACTAGGAAAGTTTGATAACATTTGCGAGGCACATGGCATTGTTGTAGATACATTTTACCTGAAATGGTGAAGTGATTTTTGCTCTTTTAATATTTACAGGATTTAGAGACCTTAAAAAAAAGTATTTAATGGTGAAGAAAGATGTGGTGAAACTACTCATCATTGTCACCATTTTTTGAATGCCTTGTAGTATAAGATGATGGTGCTAAAGTGGAGGTTTACAGTAGAGGTGTACTGATACATCAGCCTGATATTGGATTGGCACTGTTATGAAGAAAATTGATTGTATCAGAAACCAACTTGATGTGGCCAATAAATGCCCGTGCATGTGTGCAGTTGCAGTGGAGCATGCAGGCAGTGAGCAGCACAGCCCGGCAGCTTGAAGAGCTGTGTGCAGCTGGTAGGTCTGTTGTGGGGAAAGGGGTGAGGGGGAAGGGAAGGGGCATAGGGGGTGCAGAACAATGCCCCATACGATGAGGGAGGGAGTGGGGCAGGGGCTGGGGTAGGCACTGCCCAGCCAGGGCAGGACAGGGCAAGGTAGGGGATGGAGCCACAGTTCATCCGAGGTGTGTGGGGCAGGCGGGGTGTGACTCCCACCGCTGCACAAACCCCAGGAGAGTACAGGGGGCATGTGCCTCCAGATCTGCACAGGAATGGCAGGGTGGGCTGCAGCTGTGGGCTGGGGCCAGGGCCACGCCAGGCTCTTTCCAGTGTGTTGGGGCTGCACTTGGGGCTGCAGGACCATGCTCAGGGCTGCACTCCCGGCATGTGGAGGCTGTGCTTGAGGCTGCTCTCAGGGCAGGTGGCGGCAGTACTGGGAAGGGACTACAGTGAAATTTGGGGAGGCTGCAGCGCCCCCTTCACCGTAACTCCCCTCCCAGCATCACCACCACTTCCTGCCCCAAGCACATCCCCAGCCCAGCCTCCCCACACACACACACACTGGGAACAGCCCAGCACCACCCTGACCCCAGCCCGAAGCTGCAGCTCCCCCTACCTCCCGCACAGATCTGGGGGCACACATCCCCCACCCCGTGCCCTACTGGGATGAGCACAGTGGCAGAGCCACCCCCCTACCTCGTGCCCCCTGGACAAGCCAAAGCTCCATCCAGCGTCCTGCCTCAGCTGGGCAGCACCTGCCCCAGCCCTTGCCCCATTCCCTCCCTTACCGCAGGGGCCTTGATCTGTCCCCCCACACTCCTTCCCTCCCCCTCCCCATCCACCTCAACAGACTTAGCAGCTGCACACAGCTGTATCAGAAATGGGATCAGTATCGGGTGATATGACTCCTTAAAAATCAGCTATCGGTATCGGCCCCCAAAATCTCTCTTGGTGTGCCCCTAGTTTACAGCCTATTTGTGATAAGCAGTACCTTGTGTCATAAACTCACAACACTACTTAGCATGTGAGCTAGCCTGCTGCTAACACATCCTTCATCTTATGTACTTTTCCTGCCATGGCTATTTGAAAAGGCTTCTGCCTTCCCTGATTTTGGTGTTCTGTTGCTGACTATTGATAACTCAGCTCAAAAGAGTTAGCCACTTGCACTTTATAAAGGGCACCTTTAGGATGCCTTTCATATGCATTCTTGGGCAAACAAATACGCTTTTTCTGCACTCCAGTTTACCATAATGGAGCTGCTTGGGCATTCATGAATTGTCCATTCGAGCCACCTGTTCGTCCAGCCCATTACAGATGAACCTTCATTTAATATCTTGATAGCCATGCAGTAAGTGTGCTACAGGATTCTGTCGTTGATTCACTTTTTGTAACACCCCTCAAAGTAGGTTGTATAGCTGCTTTTGGTGGAACTTCTCCATTTAACAGATGTCTTGATATACCATCCATGTTTCATGCCTATAACCCAATGGCTTTGTACACATATTTTGATGGATTAATTAATCCCATATGGGTTCCAAATTTGCTTCCTGAATGTGTGGGAAAGAAAATTAACCTGTCTTGATGTGGGAGAATACCTTCCTGTCTGTGCTGATATGTATTAGTAGAAGCTCACTTTTGCCAATGGATGTAGAAGGAGTGATATGTTTTTTCTTATGGGCTAGGAGATACATAACCTTGGCTTTCCTTAAACTGCAAGAAAGTTATCTGCAGAGACAGGGGGGAAAAGTATACCAAGAGGCAGAGACAGAAAAACAAATCTACCAACAGCTGAAGATCTTGATCAAAGTGGGGCCAACTGTGCAGAGTCATAAGCACACAAGAGTTCCTGGCAACTCTGTTGGTCAGCCTTTGACCAGGCGCACAGTTTGCAAGTTAATCATCTGTCCTATATGCAAATCCCAAAGCCATATTTAAGATTACAGGAGGCTATTTTAGCAGCTCTTTGTAGAAAAGAGTGAATGGGATTAACCCTATGACTCATCCTTTTCTGATGCACAGAGGAGGGAACAGATGAAATAGTACTGACCTTTACTCTGCCACATGTACTATGATCAAGCTATCTCAAGATCAACAGAATCATTCTGAGGCAGCTGAGTTTTGGAGACTTGAAGGGATGTTGTAGCCATTTTGGTCCAGGAAATATGTAAGAAGCCACTTTTATTGGACTAACAGTACAGTTGGGAGAGATGGTAGAGCACCTTCCTGGCACAAAATACCCTTTAGCAAGAGGCAAATTTCTGGGCAGAAGCTCTACACTGAAGTAAAGGAAAAGCCTAGCTTTAAAAATGACATTTCCATTTTTCTAAAGTTCTTTTGTCAGCATTTAAAGAAATGTTTAGGCAGTTTTCTTCTACTATCTTGTCCTGAAAATTAAATTACATTTCAGACTAGATCCATAAAGATGACCAAGAGCAGACCATACAATGCAGCCTTTGCAAGTCTGAGCAGGAGTGGTTATTCACCCTTCTTGGGGCTGTTCTTTTTAAAATCAGCAATAATGTTCTCTAGCCTTTATGAAGGGAGGCTGGAGGGCAAAAAGCCGTAGCTGGAAGTTGGTCTGTACAAGGAGATGCAAAGGTTTTCTCTGGCTAGAGTTCATCAACTGACCCTGAAACTCCTGATGCAGGAACACAGTTCATGGGAGTTCCCATCCATGCCACTCTTCCAAGCTGTGTTCATATTCACAATTTACCACTGTTGTGAGCATTGCAGTAGCTGAAGGGCCACCATTAAAACCATTACTAGTAACATAATTATTGCAAGTTTTAAATGACTAAACAATAAACTTCAATATACACGTGCCAATACCCATATCAAAGGACCTTTTAAAGAATATCCAGCTAAAGGCTTTGTCATGCATGGGTAAACCTTCCTACTTAAAGGTGAGATTAGAATCAAAACAGACTCTGCTACTCCCCTTAAACCATATGGTGAACATCGGGCTTTAAACTAAGTTCGACGGGGGATGGGGATGCAGGAGATGGAAAGAGTCTAGAACCTACAAACTTTGAGACATGCAGCAGTACACCCCAGGTAAGTACCAAGGGACCCTTTAGGCATCAGAATGGAGGGGCACCAAAGGCACCATTTGGAGGGCTCAAGTGCCTCTATACTAATGCTAGAAGCATAGGAAACAAGCAGGAAGAACTCGTACTTCTGCTTGCAGATAATAACTTCAATTTAGTGGGGCTAATAGAAACCTGTTGGGGCCCTAATCCATGACTGGGCGGTACACATTGAGGGCTACTGGTTGTACAGAAAGGACAGAGTAGGGAGGAAAGGGGGTGGGGTTGCTCTCTATGTAAAGGAACATTATACATCTACCCTAATCAAAATGGGATCAGAGGAGGAGAAAGTTGAGGCACTGTGGGTTAGGATACATTGAGGCCATGGGGAAAGGGACTTACTTGGTGGTGGGGGTCTGCTACAGACCACTACACCAAGAGGAAAAGCTAGACTTGGAAAATCTTGAGGCAGCTCTCAGAGGCCATACAGTCTTGGGCCGTGGTTGTTATGGTGGACTGAAACAGCCCTGACATCTGCTGGGAGGAGCAGTCAGCCAAATCCAACCGTTCATGTAGGTTCTTAACCTGTGTGCATTACCTTCATCTAATGCAGGAGGTATACAGTCCCACTAGGGGGGATGCCTTACTGGACTTGGTGTTGGCAATGGGGGAGGACCTGGTAGGGCACCTGCAGATTCCTGGTCACCTTGGGGACAGTGACCACCAATCAATTGAATTTGCCATACAGCATAGGGTGGGTAAGAGAGCTAGTATGGTGGAATGCTTGACTTTAGGAAGGCTAACTTCAGTGTACTTAGGAGTCTAGTCAATGATGCACTGCAGGAGAAGAGTATTGGTGAGATGGGAGTCCAGGAAGGGTGGTCGTTCCTAAAGGAGGTGATCCTTTGGGCACAGAGGAAGACTATCCCAGTACAAGGGAAGAGGGGGAAAGGAGCCAAAAAACTTCCTTGGCTAAACAGGGAAATCCAGGGGAACATAAGGGGAAAAAAAAGAAGGCATATAGGCAGTGGAAGTGTCTCATTTGCAGGGAGACAGTTAGACAAGCCAAAGCAACTACAGAGCTGAGGTTGGTGACACAAATTAAAGATGACAAAAAGTCTTTTTTTTAGGTATGTAGGAAGTAAAAGGAAGGTGCAGGGCAGCATAGGGCCCCTACTGAACAAGGAAGAGCAATTAGTGACAGAGTGGGGGGCACAAGACTGAGCTATTCAATGAGTTTTTTGCTTCAGTGTTCCTGAACAGGGCTTATGATAAGTCTCCTAATTGGTTCTTAGATGGGCATCAGAGGGACACCAGCCCACCGAATGTCAGTACTGACTTGGTGCAGAGTCATTTGGATGGACTGGATGTGTTCAAGTCAGCAGGCCCAGATGAACTGCATCTGAGGGTACTGAAGGAATTGGTCGGTATCACAGCAGAACCTCTGGCACGGCTGTTTGAGCACTTGTGGCGCTTGGATCAGGTCCTGGAGGACTGGAAAAGGGCCAACGTGGTCCCTATTTTCAAGAAGGGGAGAAAGGAGGATTCGAGTAATTATAGGCCAGTCAGTCACACCTCCATCCTTGGAAAGATCTCTGAAAAAATTATGAAGGATCATATTTGTGTGGGTCCAGCAGGAAAAATAATGCAGCAGAGAAACCGGCATGGATTTGTAGCAGGTAGATCATGCCTGACCAATCTGATTTTGTTTTATGACAGGGTCACAAAATGCTTAGATGCAGGAATAGAGGTGGATGTCGTCTTCCTGGACTTTAGCTTAGCAGTCGCATCCAGAGAGTGGTAGTAGGTCAGTATCAACCTGGAAGGATCTGGGTTGTGGGGTCCCACAGGGTTTGGTCCTTGGACCTGTACTCTTCAATATCTTCATCAGTGACTTGGATGTGGGTGTGAAGTGTACTCTGTCCAAGTTTGTGGATGATACTAAATTGTGGGGTGAAGTGCACACTCTAGAGGGTAGGGAACGATTGCAGGCAGACCTGGACAGGTTAGAAAAGTGGGCAGCACACAATAGGATGCAGTACAACAAGGACAAGTGCAGTGTGCTGCACCTAGGGCACAAAAACATCCAGCACACCTGCTGGCTAGGAAGTGACCCTCTCAGCAGCACAGAAGCAGAAAGGGATCTTGGAGTCATAGTGGACTCCAAGACGAACATGCATCATCAGTGTGACGAAATCATGAGAAAAGCTCACCACGCTTTATCATGCATCAGCAGATGCATGACAAATAGATCCAAGGAGGTGATACTTCCCCTCTATGTGGAATTGGTCAGACGGCAGTTGGAGTACTGCATCCAGTTTTGGGTGCCATACTTCAAGAAGGATGTTGATAGACTCGAGAGGGTCCAGAGGAGGCCACTCGTATGGTTAGAGGCTTACAGGACAAGCCTTATGAGGAGAGACTGAGGGCCCTGGACCTCGTCAGCCTCCGCAAGAGAAGGCTGAGAGGTGATCTTGTGGCCACCTACACATTCATTAGGGGGACGCAGCAAGGGATCGGAGATCCTTCACCAGGGCACCTCTTGGGGTAACAAGGAACAATAGTCACAAACTTACAGAGAGCAAGCAGATGTAGGCTAGATATCAGGAAAAACTTCTTCATGATAAGGGTGGCCAAAATTTGGAATGGGTTTCCAAGGGAGGTGGTGCTCCCCCTTACCTTGGGGGTCTTTAAGAGAAGGCTGGATAGGCATCTGGCTGAGGTCATCTGACCCCATGCCTCTT
>NW_005842466.1:567603-575160 GCF_000455745.1 Alligator sinensis
GAAAGAGAAAGGGTTCGTGGCATGTCTTAGAGGGTACCATAGGTGTGGGGAGGAAATAAAAGGAATGAGATAGGCAACACTACTGAATATATCATGTCAAAAACTGGTGTGCCCTCAGCAGCAATACTGTGTTCACATTTAGTCATATCCTTTCTCAAAACATCCAGCAAAAAAGAGGTAGAGACAAGTGACAAAAATGATTAGAGGCACAGAAAGAATTCCATCTGAAAAGTGATTGAAAAGATTGCATCTGTTCAGTTTAAAGAGGAGATAAATCAGAGAGGAAATAATAAAGATATATAAAATAACAAATGTCATAAAGAAGATAAATTGGATTGTCCTATTTACCCTCTCTCACAATGCAAGAACAAGGAGATATTTTATAAAAATAAAAGGCAACACATCCAGGACTTGAGATCAGTGGAAGTTAGTTTGTTTTCTTCCATGAGTTTTGGGTTAAGCCCCTAAAACAGGTCAAAGGGAACACATTTTTACATTGTGCATAATCAGCCAGTGAAGCTGATTAATTGAGGCTTAACAACTGTGCATGAAGCACAGTTATGAGGGCATTACAAGTGGATAGTCATTTTGTTCTACAGTATATTGAAATCTTAGCACGTAATGTTTAAGCACATTTCAAATATGGCTTAGATGCTTTTATGGGTGTCCACAAGTTTAGTTAGATAAGATGCTGTAATATAAAACTGCTTTCTTCAGGTCACTAGCCAACCACTTACCGGGAAGGATTAGGAAGCAATTGCCTCTAGATGCATGCTATGTCTTAACAGTCCTCTACTGAGCTTTTTACATCTTCTCTTTGAAACAACAGGTGCTATCCCCAAATAGAGGGACCACTGTCTGTTTAGAGCTGATAACTCTGAGACCTGTTGCACAAAAACATTCCACCAATATAGGCCTTTAATAAATAGACCCTGGAAATAGAAAGGTTTATATGGTCTGTTCATTTGAGAAAAAGTTAACCATAACTGATCCTTATGAATGAATACTAAATAAGATTTATTATTAATAATGAATAATTAGGATGGATTGTAATGGTTTGTTTATTAGAATATAAATAATTAACAATGATCTGCCATTTATTGTAAGTACCGTTGCTGTTCCTTTTGCAAATTTGGATGGTGTAATTTATATGGTAATTTTGTATGAAACAGCACCAGTTACAGCATGGCTATTACAATAAGGAAAGAGAAAATGATGACTTTATCAGTTTTGCTAACTTTTTTATTTTGTTTAACATTAATGGAGTCTGCAAAGTGAACATGGGGTGGTGAACAGAATAAAGCAAACAGCATTTTGGTGCTGTTTCCTGTGGCTGTATTTAGAATCATAGAAAAATGAGGGCTGGAAGGGACCTCAAGAGGTCATCTAGTCCAACCCCCTGCTGAAAGCAGGACTATCCCCAACTAAATCATCTCAGCCAAGACTTGGTCTAGCCAGGTCTTAAAAACCTCCATGGATAGAGAGTCAACAACCTCTCTGGATAACATGTTTCAGTGTTTTACTACCCTCCTAGTGAGAAAATTCTTTCTAATATCTAACCTAAATGTCCCTTGCTGCAACTTGAGAACATTGCCCCTTGTTCCATGATTTAAAAGGAACACATCTTCTTCCAAAGGGATTACTTTTGGCAAGAAATTTATTCTTTGGGCATAAGTAGGAGCCAGGGAAGTCTTTTAAAAGTATGAAGTGTTAAGAATAGCAGACCATTGGGCCTTCAAGAAACAAGGTGATAGGGAGGAACTGGATGGAGATAGGTGACTGTTTAGTTTATTGGAATTTTCTAGAGTTTTGAATCATTGAGATAAACATGCAAGTGGTGAATCTTTTATGGTTCTATGATCAATATATATTTGGGCTATGGAGAGTATAGTTCACAGAACTCCTGGTCCAGGTGAAAGTAACAGAGAACAGCACCAAAACTATGGTAGGTGACTGGTTTGCTTAGATCTTGACACTTCCTTGTCACTACTGACAAGCAGTGGGAGCCACTCCACCCTCCCTGCATCTCCTGGACAAGCCACAGCTCTGTCCTGCGTCCTGCCTTGGCTGGGCAGTGGCTGCCCCAGCCCTTGCCCCAGCCCCACTCCTTCCCTCACTGCAGGGGCCTTGATCTGTCCCCCTCCCTCTCCCCACCCCTTCTATCACAACAGACTTACCAGCTGCACCACTCTCCATGCTGTATCAGAAATTGAATTGTATCTGCTGATTTGCCTCCCTAAAATTTGATATTGGCCCCCAAAATCTCTATCTGTGCACCCCTACTAACTGTATAACTCATGTATACCTGTGACTCTTCCTTACTGCAGTAGGGTAATCAGTATGCAAGGGAAGAAAAGAAAGGTAAACAGTTGCTGCATACTGACTCCCAGAGTTAACATCCACATCCTTTTATGCAAGGTACTCACTATTTTTAGAAATTCATTGGCTTTTTGCAGAGGCCATTGGTCTCTGGAAACTAGTTAGAGCTCACTGGACAGATTTAATAGATTTCAGAGATTTTTAGGGTTGGAGGGGAACCTCAGTAGATCATTGAATCCAACCCCCTGCCCTGGGCAGGAAAAAGTGCTGGGCTCAGATGACCCCAGCCAGGTGTTTGTTGAGTCTCCTCTTAAATAGCTCCAAGGTAGGGAAGAGCACCACCTCCCTTGGAAGCCCATTCCAGACTCTGGTAACCCTTACCGTAAAGAAGATCTTCCTAATGTCGAGTCTAAATCTGCTCTCTGTCAGTTTGTGGCTGTTGTTTCTAGTTACTCCAAAGGGCGCCTTAGTAAACAGAGCATCACCTATACCTTGCTGCCCTCCTCACCCCCAACCAATTTGTAGACAGCCACCAGATCCCCTCTCAGCCTTCTCTTATGGAGGCTGAAGAGATCCAGGTCCTTCAATCTTTCCTCGTAGGACCTTTCCTGCAGGCCCCTAACCATACGAGTGGCTCTCCTCTGCACGCTTTCAAGGTTATCCACATCCCTCTTGAAGTGCGACACCCAAAACTGGATGCAGTACTCCAGTTGTGGCCTTACCAGTGCCGCATAGAGGGAGAGTATCACTTCCTTAGACCTGTTTGTGATGCACCTGTTAATGCATGAAGATCATTCTGGTGCCAGACATAGCTTGCCCTCATTGGGATTAGGCTTTGGTAAACCTAAAAAACTTTAAAGGGAAACACTGATTGATATTACAAACCCAATCTCTTGTGGTTTGTTTGGGTTGTTTGTCTGGGGTTTTTTTGGGGGTGGGATTGGGTTGTACTCTAGAGATTGGCATAAGATAAGGTATAAGATGAGATGCTGGTTAGTTCAAGCAGTAAAGATTCTTGCTTGCAACATTGAAAATCTAAGATTCAACCCCTGATGTTGAACCAACTTGAGGGCAATGTGTATATTGGGAAGTTTGTGTGAGTGTCTATAAATATATATATGGTTTGTTGGATCGTATATATGTATAGGTGTGTGTATGTAATCTATATATGAACCAATGCTTATACACACTGCCCAATAGATATATTGCCTTCCAGTTGGTTCATAGATTTCATATATTTCATAGCCTTTAGGACTGGTAGGGACCTCAGAAGATCATTGATTCCAGCCCCCTGCCCCAGGGGCAGGATGTCAGCTGGGGTCAAAGGATCCCAGCAAGATAAATGTCCAAATGCTTCTTAAAGGTGTCCAAAGTAGGTGCTTGCAGTCTGCTTCAGGCCTTGGGGGCTCAGATAGTAAAGAAGTTCTTCCTTATGTCTAACCTGAAACAGTCTTGGAGGAGTTTGTGACCGTTTAACCTTGTCATCCCTTGGGGCACTCTGGTGAATAGGCATTCTCCCAGATCCTCATGTATGCCCCATGTATACTTGTAGGCAGCCACCAGGTCACCCCTGAGCCTGCATTTTTCCAGGCTGAAGAGTCCCATAGCTCTCAGCCTCTCATCATAAGGCCTGTTCTCCTGCCCTCTGATCATGTACGTGGGCTCTCCTCTGGACTCTCTCAAGCTTCTCCACATCCTTTTTAAATTGTGAAGCCCAGAACTGGATGCAGTACTCCAGCTGTGGCTTTACCAAGGCCAAGTATAGCAGGAGGACGAAATCCTGGGATTTGCCTGAGAAGCATCTATGGATGCAAGCCAGAGTTTTGCTCACTTTACCAGATACAACATCACATTGGTGGCTCATATTCATCTTGTGGTCAATCATGACACCCAAGTCCCTTTCGGCCATGGTGCTAGCAAGCATAGCACTGCTGAGACTATAAGCATGCTGCGGGTTTTTCTTCCCAAGTGGAGTACCTTGCATTTTTTGGTGTTGAACGCCATCAAGTTTTCATCTGCCCATTTTCCGAGTCTGTCAAGGTTGGCCTGGATCACCATCCTGTCCTTGGGTGTGGACACTTTACCCCAAAGCTTGGTCATTGGTGACCTTGGCCAGTACACTTCTGATACCAATGTCCACATTATTAATGAAGATGTTAAAGAGTATGGGCCCAAGAACAGAACCTGGGGGGACCCCACTGGTCACGGTGCATTGCAATGGTTGACTTCCATCAACTACCACTTTCTGGATCTACCACTCTCTGGGTTCACATATATATTACACACACGCACACATGCACGTGTGCGCGCACACACACACACACACACACACACCAACAAACCATATACCAATAAGCAGTAAAACCACAGACGGTAGACCAAAGAATCTAAATTTCTTAATTTAAAATAAGAGGAATAAGAGAAGTTCCAAGTGATAAAGAATTTACCATGTTTATCAGTAATTTTTCAGGTATTAACCACTCTCTGTATTAAGGGTTTGTAACCAATCTTAAAGGAAAAACAGTTCTGATAAGTATTGCAAGTATAATAATTTCCATGAATTAGGTTACGGGTATATGATTCAAATGAGAAGACATAACACAAATGTTCTACTCCACTTACACTTATGTTTTGTCCAGTGTATCAAGTCTATAAAATATTACCAACTTAATTTTATTCCCACAAATATTGGATTAGTTTATTAAACAAAACCCATCTTTAAAAATAGAGTGGGAAAAAAGAAAATAGAAGTTGTAAAATAAATACATAATCTTCTTGGATTCTGCAACTTCTGATATTAATTATCAGTATTTTCAGGACTGCCACGGATAAAATTGAATGACACACAGATGGGAAGTCATTTACAAGGGAAAAATTAGAATTGGCCCATAGATGGATCCCTGGTGGGTGCCATGACCCATTAGCAGAGGAAAAAAGACCTTTGCTGAATAATAATCGACAACTATTACTAAGATAATTACAAAACCAATTCACTGCCAGAAGGCCCAGACCTTGGGTCCTCAATTTGTATAGCAACTGCTCGTGATCTGCAAAGAAAAAGTGCTCAGGGTTCACAAGCATTATAACCTCAACATCTGCCTGCCATCTAAAAATAATGATTTGATATTAATTAATGTGAATAGTGCAGTCACTGTAGAGCTAGACTGCATCAGAAATGAGACAGTTAACATCACTTCATTCATCATGTTAGTTACCATTCAGCCTGGACTACCCGTTAAAGGTTTTGAAATGAGTTCTTGCAAGATCAAATCCCAACACCAACATGAATTTATTTAATTCTGCTCCACATAGTGCTTCTCTAGTTTAAGAAAGATTATGATTACCACTCTGTGCTGATTATGTTGTACTTGTAAACATTATACTCTAATTAGGGCACTCCTTAAGCTGCAGTTTTGCAAAATGCATCTGTTTCAGCAGTTTTCGTGTAGACATATGCAGGCATCTTCAGCAAGTTTCTCACACATTTTGAACTGGGATAATTGACACATTTTCTCCTAAGGAGTTGGATCACTAGTGCTGGACATTGGCACCAAATACTAATAGCACAATTTGCATGCCTAAGCAATCTCGTAATATTTTTCAATGGACATAGTTTCACCCTGTCTTCCCTCCCCTTCACCATATCTCTAATATGTACTGTGGTGTTTAATATCTGCTGGTACAGTTTCCATTTTTGAATACTAAGACCAGATTGTATTTTAAAGAGGATTCTGATTTTGAGTGCTGTAAATTTTGCATGCCAAGCTTCTGATACTTTGCCCTGATATTCAGCAGTGACCACCAAACAACTCAAGCTGAAATCAGACCTTCAAAAATCAAGCAAAATGTACCCAAGGCAGGACCCCAGAAATGGAGGCATTCAAAATTGGTGGCCATTTCTTTGAATTTTTGCTTTCATCTGTTAGTTGAGATGGAGGTACGAGAGCTGGATCTTTCATAGGAATCACTCATTTGGAATGACCAAAGCAGTTTTCAGATCTGGCAAATAGTTTCAGCTAGGACAAAATGCAGAAAGATATCATAAAAACTAAAGCTTTTCAGTTTCTCATTCTAAACCAGTATTTTGAGACAGTTTTTATTTTTTTTTAAATAAGTATATAAACAATATGAAATTATGCTTCATTTTAGGTCAACTGAAACATTTTATTTGACCCACAGTGAAATATATTTGTGTTTAAATTTGGGTGAGATAACTGATTTTATTTCATTTTTTTAATTGACCCAAAGCAATCCCTTTTTTAAAATTTTCTTGGCCACAGCTCTTGTCATCACAAGCAGTGGCGATGAAAAAGGGGCATTTCAAGTTGACTTTTGAAAAGAGCAAGAATGCTGTTAAAATCCAGGAACTTTATTTTAGATGAGAAAGATCAAAGTATAGCTGTAACAGAAGACAAGATTAGCAGAAACTGAAGTAGATAAAACCCTTGGAAATGATTGCAGTTGTCCTCTCTCCCCCCCACTCTCAGGTTCATTCAATGGCATCCAGCTTGTCATTGGCAAGAGAAAGTCTGTTGGGTTTAGGGAAAAAAAGATACAAAGTATGTCTCAACTCAGGATAGAAAGAGATGTCTTATTTGTGCCACAAACATTTTTTTATGGCAGCACAAATTGCAAGTAAATAGATGTCCCTACTCTTTGTTGTGCCACATTAGTGGTGAGACAAAAGGTAGTATTAAATAGTGCTTCTTTATTGTGGCAGATGTCTATTTGCTCTCTGGTGGGAGAGGCTGGGCAGCCTGGAACTGCCTGCACTCCCCAACCCACCCCAGGTAGTGCTCAGAGAGGGAGGGGAGGATTTGAGGAGCCTGATCCTATGCACCCCAGGAATTAATATTCATGCAGGATCAGGCCCTTCAAGTCTTGGGAACACCTGCGCAGCTTGCCCCGCTTATAGAGATGCACTCCAGGGAATCTCAGGCTGCTTCTCTGTAAGGAGGGAAAGTTGGGGCTCCGCACTTACAGATACCTTCTCTGGGATCTCCAAGCAGTGGTGATGCATAGGAGGTTCACGGGGGTACACATGCACCCCCTGAGAGTGCCGGTGTACCCCCTGACCGGCTGTGTTCACCGCTTAGGCTATGGGCAGGAGGGGCAGGCAGGAGCATTGATGCCCCCCCTGCAAGCGCCGGCCGATTGCTGTGATCGCTGCAGCTGCTTCCAGAAACAGCTGTGGCTGCTTCTGGGAGTTGCTGCAAAGACAGGCCGGGGGCTCGTCTC
>NW_005842466.1:575191-596432 GCF_000455745.1 Alligator sinensis
CCCCCAGCCACTCCTGGAAGTGGCTGCAGCAATCGCAGTGATCCACCACAGCAATTGGCCATTGTGGGATCACCCAGAGGGAACCACTCCACTGGGTCTTCAGGACTGCCCAGGGGGGAACCCTCCACAGTTGGCGGGACTGGGCGCAGGGGGGGCATGTGCCCCCCCTGACTAAGGCAGCACCAGTCACCCATGCCTCCAAGGGTGCATCTTCATAAGCAAGGAAAGCCTGTGTGGGTCCCAGTAGGAGAGACAGGACCTAAAGAAAACCTGGTTCCTTGTGCCTCCACACTGGGACCCACAATGACCCCAGCCTCTGTGCAAAGCACAGGTTGTCATCATACCAGCATGGAGACACAAAGCACTGGGAATTCTCCAGTTTCCAGGCTGTCCTGTGCCTCCTGGGTTGGACCTGCACCATCCCATGATACATGGGGAGGCACATGTCAGGCTGGGTTCCAGCATAGAGGCAGGGATTCACTGGGACCCACACTGCCCCATGCTTCAATGGGACCTGAGTCCCAGCAAGGAACACTTGCTGGGACTCACACATAAGTCACAGTGAGGGACTTATGGAATCCCTGGGCAAGGGGAACACACTGCCCACTGTCCCACATTGGATCACATGTGTTTCATGCAATAAAGTGGATCAGTGCGAACTCTTCGAAACAGGCACCATCTTTTTTTGTTCTTCTTGACTACTGAGACTAGCACATGGTTCCTAGCCCAGCAACAGGGCTCCTCAATGACTATCTTTTTACCAGCACCCCATGTTCACTTGTTTTCATTTGTATATTTAGTTGCTATACCTGTTTAAGTTACATGACAATATCTGGGAATTCAGCCCAGGAATTTAGCTTGTAAGCAGAGTTATGTTTCTGGAGATTACTGACTTGAACACTAAATAAATAATCAAGAGAAAGCTGGGGGTGGGCAGTAAGAGGAGGGTGCTTACACAGCATCTGATGAAGTGAACTTGGGTTCACAAAAGCTTGTGCTCTAAATATATATCTTATTTAGTTAGTCTATAAAGGTGCATTTTCACCCTGCCTTCTGAGGGATGTGTCCTGCCCCACCTCAGTCCACTTTATTGGGCAACATCTTTTTTTACCCTTACAATGTATGCCAAATGGCTCAGTACCCAAATCTGTTGCTCTGTGAGGACTGACATAGGCTGATTCACTGAAATTTCACCCTGCTGAATGGCAGTATGACTGTTATGCCCCCTGAAGCAGGGCAGTCTCCTATTCCCTGTTGCTAGGAGAGATGGAATCTCAAAGGATTTTAGCCCCCCGGGGGGAATGGGGGCAAGAGAAACTTAAAATCAACCTTGACTATAGACAGGTCTTTAAAGATGAAAGAAGGCAATCAGTAACATTTTGCACATTAGAAGCATCGAGAGCTGAAGGCAATACATTTTCAGCCCCAGTCTTGAAAAGCTGAATCAGGAATGAGCTAGTTTGTGCTGCTTACTCATTTGGTTTGCTAAGAAAAAGGCTCTGGTGACAGAATAGGTTGTACAAAATATCCACATTAATGTACTGTACGTGATCAAAGTCCAGTCACTTCGAAATTTATTGCAAGGTGTATTTCACTGTTTGTTTGGTGTATTCCTGTGGTTTGATTAATATAAAAATAGAGGAATTTTTGAAGAGGGGATCAGAAAAATACGGTACACAAGCATCTCCTGGGAACAGAATGGCTTTATTGCCACATTAAAAAAATGGAAATAAGACTTGTACTAAATGAGACAGAGAATGGAGCAAAACAGGTAGTATAGGAAAGAGAAATTATTTATATAAGACCCAAACTTGGAATAATAAAAAACACTGGTACAATAAAAGAAGATAAACACAATATGAGATACCAAGGCAGAGTGGGGATTAGGACAGTAATAAGATCTAATACACGCTGTCAGATCAGCTTGGTTGGTGCAGTGGTAGAGACTCTACATCAGGGGTGGGCAAAATGCGGCCCACGGGCCAGATGCGGTCCAGCGGGTCATTCTATCCAGCCCACGGGGCCCTTAAAACATTTAGAAAATTAATATTTATCTGCCCCTGGCTGCCTGTCATGTGGCCCTTGATGTTTGCCAAAACTCAGTATGCAGCCCTCCACCCAAAATAACTTCCCGCTCCTGCTCTATATTGACCCTCCTGAGAAATAGATTTTTAAGTCTCCTCTCATATATTTTGGACTTGGTTACTATGCAGCTGATTCCTATCTCTTTCCTCAAACCATGGAGTGCCCTGGATATAACTAATTAGATTTTGCCTGACCTCATCAGGTGCAGTTTATCTGGAATGCTGGCTGTCTCACAAATGGAGTATGGAAACTCAGGATCAAAATCTATATAGGGTTCTTGAAATTCAGTGTCTTGATGGGTTTTGGTGGTGAGGCAGTTGAAGCCGTAGGCATTTTCACACATGCTCTGGGGGTGCGGGGAGGAGGCGCTTCAATTAAAAAGCCGCTCTAATCAAAATGCTCAAGTGTCTCGTGTATCAGTGTCCCTGCACTTCAAAATATTTGAGCTTTTATTTAAAGCTCATTGAACAAGATTTAGTTAAAGTGCCCCCCTCCACCATTTTGAAGAGTGGGAATGGTGATACACAAGACACGAGGCTGGTTGGAGCATGGTAATTATCATGCTCCAGCAGACTCGATTAATTGATTAACCGAGTCTGCTTCAATGTGCTGTAATTACAGTGCATCAGAGCAGCCTCCCGGCTCATGTACAGACACCCTGTATGTTATGCGGAGCCTCTAATCTAACTCTGCTCCTTGCAGGGCTAGGATGGTCTCAACAACTTCAGGGTCACTGTGCTCTGATGGCAGTTGTTTATGGCTGCCACTCACTGGGCCCCTCCATATACTAAAGATAGGCGTTCTCTACCTGATCTTCCCTTTCCTTCAGGATCTCCTCTGCAACACATGTTTTGGAAGCATCTTTGCTCAAGGGAGAAGAGTTGGGTCACAGAATGGAATATATACAGCTTTAGACACTCAGATTCTTGTGATAATTTGTAGCCGACATCAACAAAATTGGATGCTGCTCTGTCAGCCCTGACTGTGTGGTTGGTACTAATCAGAAAATGGAAATTGCACATTCAGTTAGGTTTGAGGATATATAGTATGTGACAATTCAGTAAACAGTGAAGAGTATTATTTTGCATTCTTAAAGGTTAGTGATGCAACTTGTAATGAATGAAAAATTTCTTCCAACCATGAAAGAAAAACAATTTGATACATCAAACAAACATATGCTGATAACATAAAAAAATATACATTCACAGAATTTAAGCCTGTCTGGGACCATCAGAAAATCTAGTCTGACTTCATGCATATCACAGACTACTAGATTTCACCCAGCCACCCCAAACTGAGCCTAATAACATGTATTTGGCTAAACACAGCTTCTAGAAAGGCATCAAATGCTGATATTAAGACCTCAAGAGATGAAGAATCCAGTACTTCCACCAGTAGCTTATTCCTAAATTTATTCACTGGTACCATAAAAAGTGACCTCATTTCTGATTTGAATTCTTCTGGCTTCAGCTTCCTCATGTCAGTTCTTGTCATGCATTTCTCCACTAGATTAAAGAGACCTTTAGTATCATATTTCTCACCATTAATGTGCTCATATACTCTCAATCTTTTTCATAAACTGAAGAGAATGAGCTCTTTAAGTTTCTCCCTGTAAAGCACTTCCTTTAGCCTTTGAAATATTTTTGTGATTCACTAGTTTTTCAACATCTTTTTTTAAAATGTGGACACCAGAACTAGTCTTGATATTTCAGTGTTGGTCCACCAATAGCATATAAGACACCTCTATTTTACTCCCCTGTTTATACATCCAAAATGGGGGTGAAATACTGGTCCCAATGAAGAGTTGCCATTGACTTCAGTGAGGACAGGATTTCAGCCCTTCAGTCATAAGGGTGAACGTGATCTGAAGTGTCTTAGTCCAATCACCTACCCAGATGCAGGAATCCTAAATGATCCCAGATAAACGTGTTTTCAGCACCGAGTACAAGCAGAAGTGGTAAGACAAGCAAAGAGTGGGCCAGCAGCACAACGATGGTGCAGTAAGATGCAGGACAAGTGAAAGCAGCAGACAGGGTAAGTGTTATAAGCAACCTAAAAATGGATAATTTGCAGAACCAGAGAAATTACATGGGCGACATTTCAGCTTTAGCTTTTTATCAACAAGATGGAACCATGCAAAAATTTTTGACTCAAAACTCCTTTTTTTTTTTTTCCAAAGACACTGGGCAGCAGGTATATCATGAAACAACTAAAAGCAAATAATGAATTGCTTAACAGTCTAATTCAGAACCTGATGGTTTCATGGAAAGCAAGAATTGGTTCCAGCCTCCCCAAAAATGAATGATGTAAATCCAGATAATTTGATTATTAGGAGGAGGAGGAGGAGATTTCCTTCTGGACTGAACCAAAATTCAGATTGGATTTATTCACTACAGCAAACCGGTGGCATGAGTTAGCTTGTTTAGGTCTTTGTCTTTGCCAGGCAATATGGCATGTCTCAGTCAGACAAACCCTAGTTATGCCCTGCTCATCTACTCCCATAAGCATGCTCCAGAACCAATTAGATGAAGACTGATGAAGAAGACACCCTGAGGAGTCCCTGTGAGGCTGGTCTTGAGATCTTAGTTGAAGCCACTGGGGACAGCTTGATAGTGAGCTCATAAGCAGATTTATGAGTTTTGCTTGAGGCTAAGGACACAGATTACACATAAACTAGTTCAAATGTTTGGAAACTGGTTTAAACCTATAACAAAACAGACATTCAGTGCACATAAACCAGTTTCAAAGTGGCCGAAACCAGTTTGAGATAAACCTGGTTGAATATCATATCAGACTTAACTGATTTGGGTCAAACTGGTTTATGTCTGTCCCAGACCCCTTCCTGATTTAAGTTAAACCAGAGTCCCCCAGCATCCCAGATGCTTTGCAGCCCTGGGCTGGACTGTGCTGTCTGCTCCAGAGAGCAGGGCTGGCCCCTCCCCTCTGCTCTTTAGCCAGGGCTCCAGTGAGGACTGCAGCTGGTCAAGCAGGGAGCCTCCCCCTCTCCTTCCTTCCCATCTCCCACTGCACAGACTGTAGCCCCACAGACCCTAGGTGTGTGGTATACTAGCTAATGCTGAGAGATATCTCTGTGTGTATGTCTCCAATTTCACTGGGACAGGCAGACAGAACAGTGTCGGCTTAGGGCTTTTTGGAGCTAATCAACAGGTCAGCTGGTAATGTCCCTCCATTCCTTCCTTGGAAAAAAGCTATTAAAGAAGAGCTTGAACTAATGAGAGAGGCTTTTGTTTTTTTGATGGGATGATAACACAGTATTTATCAGCTGTCTAATAGCTCCCTTGCCTGTCAGGTTTGCAGACAGTATGAAGAAGCAGAGGGAGATTGAAAAACTCAGTATCATCAACAGATACGTGCACTGCACACACACCCTTTGCCTCAGAGTGCTAACCCCAGGCTGGGGTCTGACAACACTCCTGCCTCTTGAGCAGCAAGAGGTGAAAAGCCTGAGATGGTGCAGGCAGGGTAGGGGTTTACACCCCTCCCTAATCAGAACGTCCTGCTGGGGCCTACCCACACCCCGTCTCAGGTCAGCACTGTGGAAGGGAAGGGAGTGCCCCTCAGCTTCTAGCCCGAGCCACAGCAGGCATGTGCCTGAATTTCCTCAGTCCAGAGAGAATGTCTGTGCAGTTGTAAACTGGTTCAACCTAGGCAGGTTAGACTAACCTGCAAAGACTGAATTAATTCAGACTCAGACTTTTTGAATGCCTGTCCCTAGCCTGAGTGTTGAGACCAGGTGGGTAGAGTATGCTTGGAGCCACACTGCCATAGTGTGGATATTCCATACAGTAGCATTAGTTTCCACACCCAGTTACTTGACTCTGCCCACATATACATAATTTGTTGCTGAACCTTAGGTGCTTACTTAAAAATGGAACAGCGATGAAAAGTTAAAGATGGGGAACAAAATCATCTGGCAGTATCGGAGCTACTGTGTGAAGTAAACATTTTCATTTTAAAGTAATAAAATCATTTTCAGAAAGAAGCGTGCAGGTAAAACTGTAGCTGAAAGGGCAAGGGAAGCTTAAGCAGTGTCAAGTAACTGTGGGCAGATTTAATTCCTTCATTTCTTAAAGTATTCAATAAAAAAAAACATAATCACTATCTCAACCCTAGGGCAACTCTCTCATTGTTCATATGGCACTTCGGAAAAAGCTAGTGCTTTCTCAAAGAAACAGTGGCTCAATATGTCATTTGAATGTTTATGCCCTTACAGTACTAAAACACTAAAATCCTGATTTCTAGTATTTGTTTGCATGACAACCCGAGGGTTTTGTCATCGGTCTTTTTCTGGGGAAACAAATGACAGTTCTCCCCAGTGGGCATGTTTAATTTCCCATTCCTAGATCAATCTGAGCCTAAATCTTATCCATGTGCTAATACTTGTGAATAAAACTTTCACACTTTCTATTTGATTTGTACACAGACATTATCTCCCTACTCTAATGTGAGAAGGCAAAATATAAAATGAAAATATATCAACAAATCCATTAACGGCATTTTCCATATTAATTTGGTCCTCAAAGCCCTTGACATTTTTCTAAAGCAATGTAAAGACCAACTTGTCTAACTTCAGCTAGTAGAAGCTGTGAGACATGTTTCACATGTAATAACTATATGCCTGAAAGAAAAGGCAACTTTAAGCAACTACACTTAATTGGTCTCTTCTTTAGCTGGAATGGTTTCATTATTGTAGTATCAAAACACCCTTCTCGTTCCCTGGAGGGATTTCTGGATGTGCCAGTTCTTCTCTCCAGCCACTGCATGGAATATGGTCAGTGAAATGTGCATCCCCAGGTACCAAAGAACAAACCAAGGTACTTTTCAACAGATGTATCCATGGTGTGAGGTCAGGGGATGGCAGGGAGGGTAGCATATGCCCCTCACTGGCAGAAACTTCAGCTCAGGAGGTAGCTGGCTTTTGCTTATTTTGTGCTCCTTAAATGGCAAAAAAGGTAAGTGGAATGGGATAGAATACCTGCCTCCTAGAATGGTGATAGTTTGATTTTTTAATTAGCCACTAATCACCATAGCCAACCATGTTGCAATAGCTGTCCTTTTGGGGTTTTTTGGTTTCAAACATGCATAGTGTGCTGCCAAATACAGATGGACTGACTAATGTTTGCAATGGTAATAACTTCTGTAGCTTTTGGGAATGGCATCAAAAATATTAGATAAAATAAGACTTTTATATTCAAGACCCTTATACCAACCCTCCACCCTTATCATCCACAGCTAAAATTGTTCCAGCTGTCAGTTAACTATATGAGAGAACAAATATGTTGGCTCTACAAGTTCTGATTCTGGCATACCTGCGCAGGTCTGACTCTCAGTGGCGTGGATGCTATGCTGAAAATGCTCTGCTTCCAACCCTGAAGAGTTTACTCTCAGACCCAATAGCAAGTGTGACCCAGTAGGCAGGGCACCATCATGATGAGACTTGCAGTGAAAGGAAGGCTTATTCTCCCAGTTACTACAAGACTGTTGGCATATACTGTTTGAAAGTAATTCAGTCTTGGGGTAATATGAAATTAGAAAGTACGTCCATAGATACCTGTGCTATTGAGGTCAGACTAGCTACTTTCAAATGGTAGAAGCCGATTCAAATGGTTTGTTAAGAAGGGCTGATGTGTAGCCTGATCCTCTGCTGGTGGAAATATACCTAGTTCCATTGATGTACTTGAATTTGTATCACTTTATACCAACAGAGGTTCTGGATAATGATTAAATAGTAAGATGCAAATCGAGTGGAGAGAAAGCATAGCTTAATCTCACAAGCACCCACCTAAATCAGAATCTGCTTACATTCCTGGAAATATTGAGTGTACAATTAAGTTGATCACAGGCTCAACAAAAGTATTAGCATAGCCACTGCCGTAGGGAATTATATGGTTAATGTAGGATTTGCTTCCTCTACTAGTATGTTGACACCAGTCCATATAGCTAGCAACTTGAAATGCTGATCACAATTATAGTGTTATGTTTTACTTGTATTGCACTAATTTCTAGAAGCCCCAGTCATTGACCCAAATCCCATATGTGCTAGCACTTGTGCAAACATACTTAACATATGGCCCATTTCTCAATGGGTTTTTACATATTGATTGAACTGGGCAAAGAGCAAAGTTAGGAACTAAAGATAACTAGGGTGAATAATTTTGAATATGTGGGCATCAGGACTTGTCTGGACATTATAACCTGTAGTATTAAGGTATATATATTATTGGGTCATAAATTTACCAAGACAGCATGTGAGCATGAAGGCTTTCCTGCTTTTATATGAATAATAATACAGCTGCTGCTTTTGTATTCCCTCCTTTGAGTACTGAATTTGGTGCATATACTTTTACATGAATAATGCAATATAGTAAAATTGATGGCACAGTCCTTTTGTTAAAGCAGTTATGAAATGAGAAAACAAAATCTACAAGGAAAAGTTATGAAAAAAACAACATTTCTCTAACAATGTAAAAATGAAGTTGCCTAGCCATTTACATTTGTCTCCTGCGTCATGAATATAAGATCAGATTTTTTTTTTTTTATCCACTGATAGTTCCATAAGGCAACTCATTTTTGATAAGCTTTGTCAGGACTGCTGTAAATATAAAAAAGATTTATGAATTAATTTTCATACCTAAATGACAAAATCCTCTGGTACATTTGAGGTATCTGCCTAGCAGTTAAAATGGAGATACGTGTGTGTGCGTGTGCGCATGCGCACGTATGTGTTTGGGATGTGTGTATGTGTATCAATTGAGCATCCCAGGCACACACTGCTTTTTTAAAACACAGCTTAATGCAAAATGTTTTTTTTCATGTTGGAAAGAACAATAAACCATCAAGATAATTGGCCTTATGGGCATATTTCCAAAGAATAAAATAGATGCCTTTATTATCTAGGAAGAGAGTTGGGACAAGAATGCTTTCATATTTTTAACCATTTTTCCTCTGCTGTGAACATTTTTACTGTGTTGCATATATGTTGTTGACCATCACTTATAGATTAGATGGTATAAATTAAGTGATTTAAACATATTACTGTTGCTACTATTAGTACTATTAACACTACTAATACTACTACCAAATATTGTCTGCTTATTGTATTTTGGGTGCATTTAGGCTCTCCAGTCTTTTTGTAGGGCCCCACTGTGCTAAGTATTGCACAAATACAGAACAAAAAGACAGTCCCTGCCACAAAGAAATTAGCAAATCAATTTTCCATTCTAAGCAAAATTGGGATGTATTCTCTGCAGTCCTTTACACCCACATATCAAATCATAGAAAATTAGGGTTGGAAGGGAGCTGAGGAGGTCATCTAGTCCAACCCCCTGGTCAGAGCAGGACCATCCACATCTAGATCATTCCAGCCAAGACTTTCTCTAGCTGGGTCTTAAAAACCTCCAAGGATGGCAATTCCATGAACTCTCTAGGTAACCCATGCCAGTGCTTACTACCCCCCTAGTGAGAGAGGTTTTCCTAATATCCAACCTAAACCTCCCTTGCTGCAACGTGACATCATTGCTCCTTATTCTGTCATCTTCCACCACTGAGAACAGTCCAGCTCCATCCCCTTTGTAACCGTGCTGCCCCCCCCCCCACACACACACACACACCCACCTTCAGGTAGTTAAAGGCTGCTATCAAATCCCCCCTCAGTCTTGACTTCTGCAGACTAAATAACCCCATTTCCCTCCACCTCCCTTCATAAGCCATAAGCCGTATCCCCCGAACCATTTTGTTGTCCCCTGCTGGACTCTCTCCAACTTGTCTACGCCCTTTCTGTAGTGGGGGGCCCACAACTGGACACAGTATTTGAGTACATCATTGCCAAATAGAGGGCAATAATGACTTCCCTCAATCTGGTGGCAACACTCCTACAAATGCAGACCATTATGCTCTTAGCCTTCTTTGTAACATGGGTACACTCTTGGCTCATATTCAGTTTATTGCCCACTGTAATCCCCAAGTCCTTTTTCTGCAGAGTTGCTGCTTAGCCATTCAGTCCCCAGCCTGTACCAGTGCATGGGGTTTTTCTGCCCTCAGTGCAGGGCTTTGCATTTGTTGTCCTTACAGAGCCTCATGTCATTTCTTCTGGTCCAATCCTCCAATTTGTCTAGATCTCCGAATCCTAGCCTTACCCTCCTGTGTATCTACTTCTCCCCTCAGCTTGGTGTCATCTGCGAACTTGCTGAGGGTGCACTCTATGCCATCTTCCACATCACCGATAAAGATATTGAGCAAAACCAGCCTCAGGAGTAACCTCTGGAGCACTTTACATGATACTGGCTACCAACTAGACATTGAGCCATTGATTGCTACCCTTTAAGCCTGACAGTCCAGCCAGTTTTCTATCCATCTTACAGTCCATTCATCCAATATGTACTTTCTTAGCTTGCTTGCAAGAATCTTGTGGGAGACCATATCAAAAGCCTTGTAAAGTCAGGATATATCACATCCCCTGCTCTCGCTGTATCCATAACATCAGTCTTGTCATCATAAGGCAATCAGGTTGATGAGGCAAGACTTGTCCTCAGTGAATTCATGCTGAATGTTCCTAATCACCTTCTTCTCCTCCACGTGCTTAAAAATGGATTCCTTGAGGACCTGCTTTATGATTTGTCCAGGGTGTGAGGTGAAGCTATCCAGCCTGTAGTTCCCCAGATCCTCCTTCTTCCCTTTTTTAAAGATGGGCACTATTTGCCCCTTTCCAGTTGTCTGGGAACTCCTGCAATCACCACAGTCTTCAAAGATAATAGCCAGCTGCTCTGTAATCACATAAACCAACTCCCTCAGCACCCTTGGGTGCATTGCATCTGGCCCCGTGGACTTGTACACGTCTAGCTTTTCTAAATAGTCCCTAACCTGTTCTTTCACTACTATTGGCAACTCACCTCCTCCCCAAACAGTGCTCCTTGGTGCAGTAGTCTGGGTGCTGACCTTGCCTGTGAAGACTGAGGTGGAAAAGGCATTGAGCACTTCAGCCTTTTCTGCATCCTCTGTCACAAGGTTGCCCTCCCCCCCACCCCACTCCCATTCAGTAAGGGTCCCACACTTTCCCTGATCTTCTTCTTGTTGCTGACATACTTGTAGAAACCCTTCTTGTTACCATTCACATCTATTGCTAGCTGCAATCCAATTGTGCATTGGCCTTCCTAATTTCATCCCTGCATGCCTGAGCAATACTCTTATCCTACTCCCCAGTCATTTGTCCAAGTTTGCATTTCTTGTAATTTTCCTTTTTGTATTTTAGCTCACTGCTAAGTCAAGCTGGTCTTTTGCCATACTTGCTAGTCTTCCTGTGCATCAGAATGGTTCCTTCTTGTGCTCCCAGTAAGGTTTCAAACTAAGGTATTGTTCAAAGTACTGCAGAAATCCTCTTTTTGCTGCAGTATTTGGTAGTGATAGCCAATTGAAATGGTTCATAGGGCCACCTTCCTTGGTGCTGTGTAAATGGGAAATGGACTGCAATGGCCATGCAGTTAAGAAACAGCCAGTAAGTGGATTGTACAGGTCCAGAATTGCATGTCAGGGGATGCAGCAGGCTGAAGCTATTACAACCTTCACTTCCCATCTAACACACAAGCTGCAAGAACTTGCTGCTCTCTAGTGAATGTAAGCTGGAAAGGAAGAATCTTTCTTTTTGCCTTGCACCTCAAGCGTACTTTACAGGGGAGGCCAGCCATTTTCTCCACTTTATAGCTGGGGAAACTGAGGCACAGAGGGGTGAGTGACATGACTGAAGAAGCAAAATGATCTAGTCTTATACAGTGAGCCATGTGTTTATCTGATGTACAGGGTCATAGCTCCAAGGACATATCTCTGTTCTGATTCACACCAACACTTGAAGTATATAAATGATCCACCTCATTGTAAGATAAGGAGACAGCAGGCACCATGCCCTATAAGACTGGGTCTTTGTTATACTGGTAAATAGCACTTCCCTTTTCTCCCTGTAGTATTCCATTTGATGTAGATTATAAGCTCCTTGATCAGGGCTCATGTCTTTTATATTTGCAAAGTGCTGGATCATCTACTGATGCTTAATAATTAATAATTTATATCAAAAGAAATTAGGTTTCTGACTATCAGAGGAGTGATATTTTGGAGCAGACTCCCAATGTGAATAGTACAGGCAAAAACACTCATATAATTTTAAGACAGAACTGTGTTGGTAACAGGGATACAGCTGCCTGCAAGAGCAAACTAGGCTTGATGACCCAGAAGGTCAATTCTGGTCTTATGATCCTAGAAATAAAACCAACCTTTAGAAGGAAAATTACAGGTGAGGCAAGAGCAATATTCCTCCTTTACCTCTGCTGTGTTAGTCATAAGGACCTACATAGAGTAAATTGGCAGTTTGAAGATAAGTAATACTTGTATTGAAAGTAGATTTGGAATTATTAGAAATCTCCTGTGGTGAACTGTGTAGTCAACTTGACTTCAATATCAAAGTAAGGTTGCTTTTCTTTTTTCCTGGAGCACACAGCAACAACTACATCTGTTGGCTCAATCCATGGCTCAGCGAAAAAAAAAAAGAAAACAATTTGCTGACAATTTCAGTGGCATAATGGTAGCACAAATCCTAGTTTATCTTAGTATAGTGAGCACTATAACTGGTCATATAAGTGATTCTTAACCAAGAGCTGTGGAGGAAATAAAACCAGAGTATTTTGCCAGATGCCCAAAAAAGTGTTTCTTTAACTAGAACCCTCAACTTTTTGCAGGAAACATTCTGCAACCCCTGCTTGAAAAGGGCAGCGGAGGGGGGGGATGCAGACGGGGTGGCACATCATCACATATACAATACATATTTTTCTTCAGTTAAAAAGAAACTAGAAGCTTTATTAACAAGCTAGGGGCCTAGGGCTGTATTATTCAGTTTCAGATCAAAGCAAAAAAATAAGTAACTTTATTAGAATGTGCATTAATTTACTATATCTTTATTCAGTATAAAATATAATAAACTAGGAAAATAGCTTTAAAATTATTTAATTAGTCCTTTAGTCATTAGAATTAAATGTATTAATGTAGAATTAAAAGCATCTCTTTTTCAGAGTCATAAAACAAAATATAGCCTTTTTGATTATATAGACCTTGCATCCAATGCTTCACTAGAAGTTATTTCTACACTGTACCTCCCTTGGATCCATCCCTGCCTGCCACTAATCACCTTAGTAAATGCATGCAACTATTTAAATTACAAGTGTACATCATTCATTTTTAAATTTAAAAATGTTTGGTTACATTATCATAAACCAACATGTTATCTGGACTTCAATACTTTCTGGGACTAATCTAGGGATATGTAATATAATCTTATATATAATTTATATACAGTGTGTGTGTGCACATACATGCACCTATATAAATACAGTAGCACCTAATTATCACAACTGAGATTGTGTTGGGTTCTGTGTATATGGAGCAATTAAATTCCCTGTCCTGAAGAAATGCAGCCTACACGGGACAGAAACGTATGAGGGAACAGAGGCATAGCACGGGGGACTTACACAAGGTCACACAACACAGTGATAAATGTACAAGCAGAGCTCAGATCTCCTGAACCTTCCTTCAGTAATCAATATAGTTCGACCATGCTACTTTTCCTGGTAATAATGATAATATACATAATCACATAACTGTTACAGATCTTTGGGAGCATCTACACATGCCCATACAGTGCTATTGTTACTGAGCCATCATTTAGTACTTCCAAAAGGAAGTAGAGGGGTCCTTTTGGAAGTACTAAATGATGATGCAGTAGCAGCCTGTACTGCACCACGCCAGTGGTGCATGGTTATTTTTAGCCGCTACGGCGCCATAGCAATGTGCTAAATCGAGGGAGCATGTTGCTATGGTGACGTAGCTGCAGAATCACGGTTTGTGCCTGCCAATGATACATCACCATAGTGTGTTGCTATGGTGATATACAGTCTCGTGTAGATGCTCCCTTTCTTGCCCTAATGGCAATACTCCTTTCAGCTGTCAGTGAACAGTTTCCTGAACTGAAGTATATCAGGTTGCTTTTTCCTGGTGCTAGAACACACTTAATCGACAACATAAATCCTTGGTTTATTTTCCTCTGTTATAAAATGGTTCAATCACATTAATCTAAACCCATTCAAACTCCCTGCTCCCATCAAAAATTACTCTTCTGGCAATTGTAGTTGTTTCGAAAAATGGATAATAAAAAGCTAGTTCAT
Source organism: Alligator sinensis (assembly GCF_000455745.1). Lineage (NCBI taxonomy): Eukaryota > Metazoa > Chordata > Crocodylia > Alligatoridae > Alligator > Alligator sinensis. Next base: position 589,498 of record NW_005842466.1, read on the forward strand.
TTCAAGTGGTTCCAGCAACATAAAAGAATATTATGCTGATAGATACTATGCCAGAATGATTGTCAGGTCAAGATACTAAAGTTTTCAAAAACTTGACAGGATAACATTAACAAGAAAAAAAAGATCTCAGTATGAATTATATTGTGAATTTACACTGATGGGTCTGGTAATTTTGTACCACTGTACTGGACCCTAGGGAAGCAGTCTTAGAAGAATCAAGGAATCAATACGCCTGGATTTCAGTTATTGAAGATTATTTCAGCAATGATGTGGCTATTACTATTATAACACTGCTCAACTGAAATGGAGTTCCAGTTGTGCTAAGCATTGCATGCATGCATACCGAGAGGTGAACCCTGTTCTGATGACATTACAGTAGGAGGAGACAAGTAGAATTGGGTTCAAACAGCAAAGAAAAACCAAATGCAATGTTTTCAAGGGGCTTGATCAAAAAGGAGTAGTTGCAAATTTGATGATTGACCATAGCATGTGACTATGTGACAAGGTGGATAGAAGAGCAGAGGTAGATAGCCGTGATGTGATTTCCTAGTGTCGCATAACAGATCAGTGGCAGATTTTGTGACAGTACTCAAGTCTCTTGAGCCCTAGCCAAATGCCCTTTCCACTAGTTCTTGGCCCAAATCTTTGAAATTCAGGCCACCCTAGGAGAGAGTTTCATATCACTGATGCCTCTATCTTCCCTTATTCTTTCAATAACAGGCAGTTTGTTGCCCCTAACATAGTATATAGCATATAGCACAATATATGCCTCACACAACTACATAAGCAAAAAAAAAAAATTATAAAATAAAATCACACTCCCTACCTGAGGGAACCATGCTGACAGAATTTAGCATCTAATACAGGTATAGATGAAGATGTTACAGTGGGGTAACATAATAGTTTTAGAAATAAACTACTAAATGGGAAATTTCCATATGCTTACATTGGTATAACTCTAATGGAGTTGAATGGAGTTACTTTGGATTTACACTGATCAGACTGAAATTAGAATCTGGCCCATGGTTAACACTACATATAACTGGTGATTCCAAGTGCTATGGGCAAATGCCTGTAGGGTATAACATCACCTGCAGCTGGTATCTGTGATATGGCGTGGAAGGACAGAAAGGTTTCGGTAAAATACATGGCAGCTTCTTGGAGCAGAATGAGCACTCACTGCACACCACCTGAGTGAAAAAAATTGATGATAATGTTTTCTTTTCTTCAGTGCTAAGAAATATGCAAAAGTGCTCACAGATCTAGAAAATAGATATCTATATCTTAATTATTTCTGTCCTGAATGAATTCTAATACAAGTCTCAGCCTGCATTCATGGGGAGAGTGAAAGGAGGCTGAGGAAGTGAGAGCACTTGTATTAACCTATTAACTTGCAACCCCCCTGAGGACTTATTCATCATGGTGTCTATCAAAGTGTCAGTCTTTTCTATTACCTCTTCCCACAGAAGATGTCTGTCTATCATTGTCACAGTCTTCTAGTGGGATTATCCATCATTTTTGGTGAAGCCAAATCATTCATTTTCATGGCTGTCTACGTTAGTGAACCAAAAAAAGGGTGTTTTATTCAACAAAAGAAAAATGATGGAATTGCCCTCTTAATCATTTTCTTTTATTACTTAATCCAAAAGGCTGAGATGAGGCTCTGCCATTTATTATAGCAGCAGCCGGCAGCACCATTATACTTCAGGGTGTAGCAATACTTCCTGTCTTTCAGTGGTTTATATAAAACTGGCTATAAACTTTAACTCCAGGCTAGAGTTTGTCATACAGTACTAGGATCTCTCAACTTGGGAGTGATTGATTTAATTTATTTGTAATTAAAATTGATTCAGGGAACTGCTTGGCTCACTGAATTGGTATTGGTCTAAAGGAGACTTCTACTTTTTTAGTCTGCCAGCTCAAACCCACAGTATGCTGATGGTGACTAAGGATGTCTATGCGGTTTCAACTCTGCTCTTAAGACCACAGCCAAGAAGTATGCCCAAACCTCCTATTCCTGTTCCATGGGTATCAAACCAAGAAATGGTGTGGTAATGTCTCATTGAGGGGACTTTCTGTCACTGCTCTCAAACACTTGTCTCAGCATCCTTAAGGGTGGCAGTCAGAGTGGTGTCTCATTGCAAGTTTGGTCACGTGTTGAGCAGGGGCAGGTAAGTGAGGTTTATTTCTTAGTCAAAATCTTAAGAGCACCACAGTATAACCCATATCTAAAATTCTGTGGTTAAGCCTGTGCTGTAATGCAAAAATACTCAAATTGGCAAGGTCAGGGGGCCAGAAGCAGGCCAGCCATGGCTTAGACTGAGCTCCATACGTGCTAGTATCTCCGTGCTTCATTGTAGACTGCTGTGTAAATATGACCTATATCAAGGTCAAACTCACCTAGATACTAGGGCTGGATCTGCATAATGAGGTTCCTTGTAGGCCTGTAAGTAAGAGAAATAATATTTGCTGAGGTGTGATAGAGAAAAAAACCCCAACTTACCTAAAAGCATTTAGTTTTAAGGTCTGAACATGCAGAACAGGCAAGAATAGATTCACAATAGGGTCATAAACACTTCAGTACTAACTATTTCAGTGTCTGCTTTTACTGGGTGTGTCTACACGTGCAAATAATGCAGGATCAGTTTACTCTACAGTAAACTACTCTGGAGTATACTGGCCCAGGTATGCGTCTACACGTGCACAGGCTCAGGAGCAGATTTGCTGCTCATCGCAGAAATCTGGTCCTGCCTCCACCAGCCCTCTACAGTTTCCCCTGGGTGCTAGCCCAGGGACTCTCAGGGAGCACAGGGCCATAGGACAGTTGTCTCCTCGTGGGAACTGAGACATTGCTCTCTGCCCCTGGGAGCTTCCTTCTGCCAGGCTAGGATCCGCCACTGGAGCCCAGGTGGGGATGATGTTCCCCTGCCCCAGTAGCAGGGAGCTCCCAGTCCCCACTCTGCCAAATGAATGATTTGGCTTCACCCAAAATGGGAGAGAAGGCTCTCCCAGCTCAGGCCCCATGACTGCAGAGCTCGGGCTGGGAGATAAGAATGTCCCAGCCTGGGCCCCATGATCACAGAGCTGGTGCTGACAGATAATAATCTCTTAGCACTGGCCCCGCAACCATGGAGTGGGTTCTGGGAGATAAGGATCTCCCAGCCTGGACCCTGCAATTCTGGAGCTGGTGCTGGGAGATAAGAATCTCTCAGCGCTGGTCCCATGACTGCAGAGCTGGCACTGGGAGATAAGGATCTCCCAGCCTAAGCACTGCAACTATGGAGTTCAGGTGGGGACGTACAGATCTCCCAGCCTGGGCTCTATGATCATGGAGCTTGGGCTGGAAAATAAGGATCTCCCAGCACTGACTGGACAATCGCAGGGTGGGGGCTGGGAGCTCCCTGCTGCCATGGCAGGGGGACATTGTCTCCACCCAGCAGTGCGTCCTGATGGTGGGGGGGGACTGGAGGGGGCTCTGGCCCCCGGGTGCCAGCCTGCAGGGGGAGGGGGTGCCAGCCGGACCGAGAGGGCATGGTGCCTCCCACTTTTAGTGTGTAGCCCACGGCATTTGTTTAACTGTTATGACTGGAAATTCTGGCCACCGCCCCACCCCGGCGGCCATGTGCCACAGTGTCAATATCCCCATGGAAGTGCTGTGGGGCGGGAGAGGGGGCACTGCACCCTGCTTGGATCATCCCCATAGGGGGAAGGGGGCAGCAAAAATGCAGGCATTGGCCCCCGGGTGCTGGAGACCCACAGGACACCACTGCCACCCAGGTTCTGGTGGCAGAGCCCATACCAGAAGCTCCCAGGAGCAGGAAACAATCTCCCACCCCCTGCTATCCAGCTGACCAGAAACAAAATGTGCTCCCAGTCAGCTGTCTACTTGTGTGCTACTGAACAGTAAGTAATCGAGAGTAAATTTGCTACTTGTATTTACAGGTAGCAAAATTACTCACAATTAGAGCAAATTACTGCATAGTAAGCATCTGCACATGTAGACAGTGATGCTTGCTGTGCAGTAATTAGCTCTAATCCCGAGTAAAGCATCTTCTGTAGACACGCCCACTGATTCCTAGTTTAATCCCAGAGATACTTACTGCCTAATCCTGAGCTTTATGTTTGGCCCTGATCTTGCAACTGCATCTTTTGGGGAGAATCTTTTTTGTTTGGGACCATCTAGAAGTCATTCCAGGATCAGAACCATAAGTTTCAATGGGTACACTCTTGATAAAAAGTTAGGGCTAAAGGGGTTAAGACCCCAGTTCTCCAATTATGTACATGCTTAACTTTAAGCACATGACTAATCCCATGGTATATGATTATGATTTGACATTGTATAACTAGAGATAAAGCAGAGGAATTTAGGGATTGTGAGATAAAAGGGAAAGAATCTGGTTGAATTAGGGGAAAGGGAAGAAAATAGCGTGAAGGACTGAAAAAGAAAAGGGACACATCAAAAGGTTCAGTTAAGCTTTGGATCAGATGAGACACTCATCTGAACTAACCTATCAAATATTTTGGGATTCTATTTAATATCAAAGAGTAAGAATAAAAGAGTTCCAAAAATTCTTTTAATAGTTGTTGTTGGATGATTCCATATACCCTACTTATACTGTTATGAAAGTGTTCAGAGCAAAATCTTTAATAATAATAATAATAATAATAATGATTACACGCAATTTTCTCCCCAGGTTTAATTGTGACATCTCTTTCATTTCACTGCTTGATACCAAAATGATCATACCTTTAACCTTCACATCAGATTCAACAATGTGAAAGCATATAAAAAAGGGAATATAGCAATGCAAGATGAATTTTCTAACACCCTGAATATATTGTAGTCGACTTTGCTATTTTAACAATAATTTTCATGATTTCCCTATCTAAATAACATTTCTCATGAGAATTTTGGATGATTCAATATGATGATTAAAAAAATCTTTGGGATCTCAATGAATAACATATGATATGAGATGCAAAATAATGCAATTGTATGTTAATGCCTTGCTACAGATTAGATTTTAAATGTATGAAAGTCATCTGCCCTTGAGAAATAATCAAGAAAATAACCAAAATATGGCCAAATACTGAACTCACAATTTTAAAGACTCAGTCTTTAATATGGGGGAATATCTAGTGGCTAGCTTTGATGTTAGATTTTTAAAAAAGGAAAAAAGAGAAAACTGTATGACAATAAAGATAAAAAATATCCCATATACCAGTTTGCTTCATAGGCAGCAAACATCATTTGGAGTCTTCTTGTAGAGACGTGATGTCTTTCTAAGAGATATGCTATATTACTTAGTCAGATGTTTTTTAAGATGCTGTTCACAGGCCTGACCTAGCACCCAATGAAGTTAATGGCAGTTTCTTAGAGAGCTTTGGATCAAGCCTAGAGAAAGAAAAAATAGTTGCACAGTGAACAATGACCACGGGATATTTAACTTCAGATCTAAAATGTAGAATCTGCACTAAAAATCACTAAATATTTATAGAGCTCTAGAGTTCAAGAAATAATTACTTCGCTGTTTTAGATAGTGTGGAGATGATGTCTTATTACAGTACAATGTCAATTGCCCACCAAGTGCCAACTAGACGCTTCAGAAATGTTGAGTGCCTTCTCAGAATCATTCCCCAAGCCCCTTATTTGCCATGCTGTCTGCAAAGTGGTTTGAGGAATATTGTGCTAACCTAATAATGAAATAGGTCAAATTACATAGAAACCTTGAATAGCACTTGGGTTTAAATGTAAAATAAGTTTCTTCACTCTGGTAATTTTCACTTCTAATTTTCAAAGATTTCTTTTAATTAAAAGTTTGTATGTTCAACAATAACCTGGAATATTTTTAAGGACAATATTAACATTTTACAGTAATGCTAATCGTTACCTTAAAATCGTAGCCTTTGTCATGAAGAGTGTTTACATACATGTATTTACCAGCATACATATGTATATGTATTTACAGGAATTCAGTATTGTCCAGTGGGATCCAATCTACATTGTTTAATACTTCTATTGGACTCATGAAGTATATGGATACCCCCCCCCACAACAACAACAAGTATTTTCCAAAATAAAACAATGGGATAATACAAGAACAATATGGCCTTCTACTTTACCAAACAACTGTTGAGCCAGTGGAGACAACAGAGAGGATGCCAGTTCAGCACTATGGATCCCTCTAAGGGTTCAGCAGCAGCTTCAAGCAGGAAAACTGATTCCTAATTTAATCCCAGAGATACTTACTGCCTAATTCTGAGCTTTATGTTTGGCCCTGATCTTGAAAATGAATCCATTGGAGAGAATCTCTTTTGCTTGGGACCATCTAGAAGTCATTCCAGGATCAGAACCATAAGTTTGAATGGGTACACTCTTGATAAAAAGTTAGGGCTAAAGGGTTTAAGACCCCAATTCTCCAATTATGTACATGCTTAACTTTAAGCACATGACTAATCCCATGGTATATGATTATGATTTGACATTGTATTACTAGGGATAAAGCAAAGGAACTTAGGGATTTTGAGATAAAAGGGAAAGAATCTGGTTGAATTAGGGGAAAGGGAAGAAAATAGCGTGAAGGACTAAAAAAGAAAAGGGACACATCAAAAGGTTCAGTTAAGCTTTGGATCAGATGAGAGACTCATCTGAACTAATCTATCAAAGAAGAGCCCTTCTCTTCCTGGAGGAGTCTGGCTACTTTCACAGGAAGGTCCAGGATTCAAGGCCGAAGGTGGTAGATCCACTCACCAACAAGATCACCACTCTCCAGAGGTAAGACCAATAGACAGATCTGCGCACGTGCCATGCACAGACCCAAACTTTCTCTCTCAGACGCACGCACTCAATTCTGGAGTGGTCTAGCCACTCTCACAGAACATGCAGGAGTATGCAGAGACACTGCTGCAGTGTACTTTTTATATCTTCTGTCTCT
>NW_005842466.1:596463-616863 GCF_000455745.1 Alligator sinensis
ACTCTTTCCTTGACCAATCATCTCTGGCTACCACCTGTTCATCACTCTCATTACCAATCATCTCTATTTTCACTTGGATGCACTTCTGTCCATCAAAGCTATTTTTCACATTCATCTCAGGAGTCTTGCTCTGTTTTCCCACCACTCTTGTAGGCACATCCACACATGCTTACCATTCTTAACTGGACCACTGGTTCAACAGTTTATTTCTTCCATAGAGGTCCTAAGATAACCATCACTGTGCATGTACAGAAGAACATTACATCACCAGTACCAAAACAGTCAGGTCTACAACGCCTTCCTGAGGGCCGAGCACCTGAGGCATGGGATTTGATTATAATCTTTGTTTTACTACATAAGATGCAAGTATTCTGAGCATACTGAGCCCAAAGCGGGCAATCCTGTTCTCTGCAGGTTCTGTGACAGAAGAGTATGAACAAAGAGACTCGCAGATTTACAGATCCCAACACTGGAAGGAAATACAGTGACCATCCAGCCTGATCGTTAGCACACACAAGCTATGGAATTTATCCCAGAAGTTGGGTTCATGCATGGGTTATTTTTTAAAAAAAATACCTTGTCACAGGTTAAATTGACTACCTCCCTGATAACCTTTTTTTAAACACTCATTGTTTAACACCCTAGTGTATTTCAAGGCTGAATTTGTCTATCCTCCACTTCTTGACACTAGATTTTGCTATGCCTTTGTTAGTAGGATTGAAAAGACCCCTAATATTGGATGTTTTCTCTGAACATAAGTACCTATACACACTGATCGATCACATATAGATGTAGTATGCACCGCTTGCTAACCCAGTCATATTGGGAATTCATACATTTGTTAAAACAAATGTTTTGTTGAGTGTACGCAAATATTCAATGCACCAGAAATCCAGTGCATCACAGCAGAGTTGATTAATTGAATCTGTGGAGCACGTGAGCTGACGCACCAGGCGCTGCATCATGAGCACACTTATATGAACAGCAAAATGCATGTCAGTGCATGGAAAATGGCAGTGGTGCGCTTGTGAACTAAAACAGCGTCCATGTGTTTTGGTTCAAAAGTGCGCTGCCACCATTTCCTCAGTGCTGATGCACATTTCACCATTTATACAAATGCATGCGCTGCAGTGCCAGGTGCTTGTAAAAACACCCATTTTTTTTCTTTCATTCAGCATTTTAACTTCAGATAGCAGGGAGCTAGACGGAGGATGTGGGATCTTCCATGTGGTCCGTGATGTCTGGCTCCATCACGCTCAAGAAATAACTGTATGAGTGATTTTTCTTTTCAAAAATAACTTGAGAGTCTTCAGAATTTTCAGATTACGTTTCCTTTTTGACAGGGACAAATCTTAGTGACGTGTCTTTCTTTTTCCCTTCAGATTTCTGCTGATGGTCATGCTCAAGCTGACAGTCTGCATGTAGAGCTGACTCAACAGCTACAGAAAGCCCCCTTGAGCTATCTTGCTGGTTTGGGAGCAGGTAGGTTTAGAATCACTTCAACTACTCAATCAGCCCTTGGGAGGTATAGTCCATTGTGTTTCTGTTCAATAGGCTTGTAACTACTTAGGGAGCCCAACCCTTTGCGGCATTCCATTTTCAAATGTAGGTATGCCCCAAAACTGATCTAATCTTGAGTGACGGAGACCGTTTTGGGCACTATGGTTTGATTCCTGGGGGTATGAGGTAAAAACAGTATTTAAATCTTAAGAAAAACCTGTCTTTAAGTGGCCTTGAATCTCAGGAAATTATCCTCTCTGAAACGTCCCCAATTTCAGGCAAGTAACCCAACCTGTATTCCCAAGCTGAACAGCAAAAGTCAGAGCACTTAGAAGAATCAACCTTTAATTGAGAAGGGACTTTCAGATTGAGGAGAGCTGTTGCTCTACCATAATAGGAAGCCCATAATTTTTTTCCCAATCAAATAGAGAAGAAAGTACTTCAGAATGTCATACCATAATTTGTCAGACATAGCTGAAGTGGCCAAACTTCTCACAGAAGAAAAGACAGTGTAGCTGAATTTTGGATGCTTAACACTGCACATTAAATATTAATAACACAAGAGAGCCAGGACAGAGAAGAATTAAAGACAATGAAGAGTAATAGTATGGCTACAAATTATAAAGGGCTGTTTTCTCAAGATGGTTTTTAGCATCTTCTGTACTCCAGAAGAGGTCTCCATATTTCATGACTATGCATAATATTGTCTCACTTTGAAGAAAACCAGTGTCTTTTCACTAGTACCATTAGATGGGCGACTAAAATCCATTAATTCATCTCTGAAGTTAGTGGAATTACAAGAGGGCTGAATTTGGCCAGAGGTACCTAATTAATTTAAATTACAATTAAAAAGCATCCAGCCAGATTTTCCCCTAACTTGAAGAACAGAATTCTTTTAATCTAGGATGCCCTTTCTGCCGAGAGTAGATTTTTAAGTAACGTTCATAAACAATAGGTGGCCCAACAAACAAGGAAACATCTTTAATCATATGTACAAGCTCAGTACTGCTGTGTCAGCCACTTGATTATAATCTTGGGCACTGAACATCAAAGCAATTATATTTTTCTTCTTGGTTTTGTGAGTGCTATTAATGAAGGGAGCAGAATCTGCCTGCGTTTTGCTAGTGTTCCGTATGTTGAGTTTGCTTCCTAATTTCAAACTGTGACCCTGACTCAAGTGCTTTCATCTTTAATCGGAGCTAAATGCAATGGAAGAACAAACCTCAGCCCTCCTAGCTATGACCTGTTCAGCTGATCAGTGACTTTGGTCTTGCTTTCTTATTGTGCTCCTAATGATCTATTCTGATTGCTTTCTACATAAGTATACCAGTTTAGGGGAGGAATTTCTCCCACCTTGTCCAATACTCCTCAATTTACCCTCCCAGAGAATGGCAGTTGGAATCTAGCACCAATACGAGTAATTACCAGTTATTTCTGTAAAAGCAGGAAATTATTAGTGAATCAGTTGCAAAGCCTCTTTGAAATCACAATCCAAATAGTTAGACATTTCCTCTGGCACCCAAGACACAGCACTGGGATATAGATTTATTCTTCAGTGTGTATTTGAGCAACCATGAATTCAAGTTGAGTAAATTACCACTGGCTGTAACCAGTAATGACAACTAAATAAGTCATTCTGACCGTGGGTGGTGGTAGAAAATTATATGTGTAGGAGCATCATCTTTCGATCAGAATGCGAGAAGATGTATAAAAAACCTTGCGGGGGGATGGTATGGGACACACTACATGGAGCCTGTTTAATACTCCTTAAGTAAATAGAAAAGTTCTTGTTGACCTCAAAAGGCTTCACATCATACTCTTAGGTTGGATATTTATCCTCTGTGCAAATCTTAAAATGTCTGTAATTTTTCAGGATAGACTCAGAATGTTGTCCCTTTTAAGTGTGTAACCCAGGTAGTACTCAGAGATTCATAGATTGTAAGGCCAGGAGGGACCTTGGAAGATCGTCGGGTCCAGCCCTTTGCACCAAGCAGGAAAGATGACTGGGGGTCAGGTGGCCCCAGCAAGGTGACTGTCTAGTCTCCTCTCAAAGATTTCCAGGGTAGGTGATTGCACCACCTCTGAAGGGAGCTTATTCCACAGTCTGGACACTCTAACTGTGAAGAAGTTTTTCCTAAAGTTGAGCCTGAATTGGTCTTCTGGGAGTTTGTGGCCATTAATTCTGGTTTTCCCCTCGGGTGCCCTGGTGAACAGTTGCTTACTAAGCCCTTGATGTACTCCCCCAGTGTAGTGGTAAGATGCTACCAGGTCCCCTCTCAGCCTTCTTTTCCTCAGGCTGAAGAGTCCCAGATCACTCAGCCTTTCCTCGTATGGCTTGCCTTTTAAGACTCTGATCCTATGGGTGGCTCTTCTTTAGACTCTCTCAAGCTTGTCCATGTCCTTGGTAAAGTGCGGTGCCCAAAACTGGATGCAGTACTCCAGCTGCAATCTCACCAGTGCTGAGTAAAGCAGGAGAATCACCTCCTTGGTTTTGCTGGAGATGCATCGATTGATGCATGCCAGAGTATTATTTGCCCTACTGGCTACAGCATCGCACTGCTGGCTCATATTCATACGGTGGCCTATTATTACCCCTAGTTCCCTTTCGTTCATGGTGCTAGTCAGCTTGGTGCCACCATGCCTGTAGATGTGTTGGGAGTTGCTCGTCCCAAGGTGGAACACTTTACATTTCTCAACATTGCACTTCATCAGATTCTGATCTGCCCAACTTGCCAGCCTGTCTAGGTCTGCCTGTAACTGTAGCCTATCTTCAAGCATGACCACGCTTCCCCATAACTTTGTGTCATCTGCAAACTTGGCCAGTGAGCTCTTCACCCTGACATCCAAATTGTTAATAAAGATGTTGAAAAGTACTAGACCGAGCACTGACCCCTGCAGGACACCACTGCCCACTTCTCACCAGGATGACACAGATCTGTTCACTACCACTCTCTGGTTTCTATCCTGCAGCCAGTTTCTCACCCCCATGACTGTCTCAGAGTTAAGCCCACAATCCTCTAATTTTCTCATGAAGACATTGTGGGATACTAGATCAAAGGCCTTTTGTAAGTCTAAGTATACTATGTCAACCTGCTCTCTAGGTATACAATGTCAACCTTGTGTCCAGGTGGCAAGTTACCTGGTCATAGAAGGAGAGGATGTTGGTAAAGCAAGACCTGCCTGTGACAAAGCCATGCTGGTTGTCATTCAGAATCTTACTTTCTGCAAGCTTATTGCAGATAGACTCCTTGATGAACTTTTCTAGGATTTTCCATAGGGTGGAAATTAGGCTGTTTGGCCTATAGTTACCTGGGTCCTCCCTCCTGCCCTTCTTGTGAATGGGCACAACATTTGTCCTCTTCCAGTCCTCAGGGACTTCCCAGAGTGCCACGAATTGTGGAAGAGTTTCATCAAGGGTTCTGCAATGACTTCGGACAGCTCCTTCAGCACACTCAGATGAAGTCATCCGGTCCCACTGACTTGTATGCATCTAATTTTATTAATTGATCATACACCAATTCTATGGCAATAGTAGGGAGGCGATTATTCCTACCGTGCTCATCCTCTACTCTACCCGGCTTGGTTTTCCCCATGGTCTGGTGAAAAACCAAGGTGAAGTAGTCATTCAGGAGTTCAGCTTTCTCCTGGGTGCCAGTAACTAGCTCTCCTGAGTCGGTAAGCAATGACCCCACACTCCATTATCCAACAGGGAAGTTATCTAAAGAAGGCCTTCTTGTTGTCCTTGATTCCCACCGCTAATCTAAGTTTAGTCTCCGCTTTAGTTTGTCTTATCTGTTCCCTGAAAATGCGAGCCGTTGTGGAATAGTCCTCCTTGGGGCCCACCCTGAGCTTCCATTGTTTATAAGCCTCTTTCTTCTTTCTTAAGAGAACTGTAATTTCCCTGTTTAGCCAAGAGGGCTTCCCAGCTCTTCTGTTACCTTTTTTCCACATGGGAATGGACTTCTTTTGTGCTTTAAAGATCATGTCCTTAAGGAACAGCCACTCTTCATGCACACCTTTTGCCTTTGGTTCCTGGTCCCACAGCACTTGCCCTACTAGTGACCTAAGCTCGTTGAAATGTGCATTTTAGAAGTCCAAGACTTCAATCCTGCTATCTGATTTCTCTTACCCCCTCTCCAGTTAAAGGGATCAGAGTGGGTGCCAGAGCACTGTGGGAAAAGTAGCTGCCTGGGGCATGCAGCTCTCCTCCTATTCGCTGTAGAGTCAGGATGACAGTTAGGACTTAATCATATACCCTTTAATGAGGGGGACAGGGTTTAGGACATAACATAGATACAAGGGGGTATAGCATACACTCAAGTACTCAGGGGGACAGGAGGACTCAGCAATGGTTAAGCACACTCATTCAATTGACAAGAGATAGGTTGACAAAATATGAGATGCAGGATGAGGAGCCCCTCTCCTAACAACTCACTCCTGAGTGGCCTTGACTGAGAATCAAACCCAGAACCCTCCTCCCAGGTGGGGATTCCCTTTCTAATTAACCTCATCCCTCAGTTACCTTGACCAGGAATCAAACCCACTTCTGTGTGGTAGGCAGGGATGCCACCCCTATGCTATCAAAGCCTGAGCCTGCTGCTTGGGCTTTTGTTCTTCAGGAAGCCTCCCAGAGCCAGCTGGATGCCCCACAGGGCTGCGCACTGGGGAAGCTGCCCTTGCAGCTCCCAGTAAGGCCACTGCCAGCTGAGTCACTGAACTCCAATCTGCACACCAGGGAAGCTGCCCCTGCAGCTTCCAGCTGGGCCACCACCAGCCGATCTGCCACACACTGATCTGTGTGCCGGGGGAGCTGCTCCTGAACCTCTCAGGTGGAATCTTCTCCGCGCACCGCTCTGCGTGCTGGGACCCACACCCCACTGCTTAAGGACTCTTCCGGGGCAACTACTCTGCCCCAGTTGGTCAGCTTTTCTTACGTCCCTCTCCTCCATCCTGCATTGGACTTGTCTCTTCTCTTTGAAGCTGGGTGCACTGCCCTTTTACCCTTTAGAGGCCTCCACCCCCCTAGCTTTCATTTTGGGGGCTCATCTGGGATCCTCATAGCGGGGCTAGAACATTACTAGAGTGATGTGTACCCCTATAGAGAGAGAGCAAGCCACCAAAGGACATGTCTAATGCTGACCAGCCCACTGTACTTTCCCAGAGTGAGGAGACTGGGCCAAGGGGAGCAGGGCAGCCGGTTGGTGCCAAGGCAACCCCAGAATGAATAAGCATTTTCCAGCAGATTCTCTGAAGAGGTGGCCCTCTCCTCTAGTGACCAGGCAGCCTATAAGAGGCTACAGATCTTCTCAGGGACCCCTCCAGTCCCAGCAGGGGAGGAAGGATTCAACTCTTGGCTCTCCCACATTCAGGAGACTTAAAGATTAAATGCTTACACTGTGACCAGCGTGTGCGGACGAAAACCTTGCCTACTCAAACTGCATACCTATACACCATTCATGGAGCTCATGTGCATGGATTTCCTATCCATAGAAGGAGATGGAAACCAGAAGGGAAACGTGCTAGGTGTGACAGATCACTTCACCTGGTATGCCCAGGCCTTCTCTACGTGAGGCCAGATGGCACTCACAGTTGACAAGGTACTGTGGGAGAAGTATTTTTTCGTGTTCAATCTGCCGGCAAGGAACCACTCTGATCAAGGGCCTGACTTTGAAAGCCGACTTTTGAGAGAAGCATTAACAGTGGCTGGAATAAAAAAGTCTAGGACCATACCCTACCACCCTCAAGGGGATCCCCAACCAGAGCAGCTTAATCACACACTCTTGAACATGCTGGGTACACTCCAGCATGAACAGAAGGCTATGTGGAGCCAGCACATAGCATATCTGGTGCACACCTACAACTCTACTCGCAGTGATGCTACAGAGGTTAGCCCGTATTTACTCATGTTTGGGAAAGCACCCCAATTACCCATAGACCTATGCTTTGGGGTGGAATGGGCCTACAAAAACCAGTTGACCCATGGTCAGTATGTGCAACAGCTCCGGGATTGCCTGCATCATGCATATCGGCTGGTGGCGGAAACCACTGGAAGAAACCAGCAATGCCACAAGCGGCAGTACGATGCCCAAATCTGTGAATAAGAGTTGCACAAAGGGGACCAGGTACTATTGTGAAACCTGGGGCTAACTGGGAGACACAAGGTCATTAATTGTCAGTGGCCTAAACCCTATGCTGTGGTGCACCAGCTAGGAAACCTCCCCGTTTATAAGATCGCCCCTGAGTCTGGATCCGGTCAGAGTCATGTGGTCCATTGGAACCTCCTGCTGCCCATTGGAGAATTAGTGGGGTCTCCTCTACCTGAGACCAGGTCACAAGAAGACAGGCCTCACTATAGAAGGAGGCTTCCTGTCAATGAGTCTGCGGTTGCACCTGCAGCTCCCCCAAAGGAATCAGACTCTGACTCAGACTGGTGGTACCCTGCTGAATTTCATCCAACCTTGGGACCTGCCACCCCTGAGGGTGAAGGAGACATGGGAACTGCTGCCAGTGGAGCCTCACCTGGCAGGGCCGATGAGGGGAATGACTCCCCTACATGCTCTGGAGGAGAAACCGTTCTTGGGTCCCCAGCTGAAAGCAGTGGGGAGTCTGTGAGGGAGAGGGAACCTGAGTCACCAGGACCCTTGGGGAGGCCAACCTAGGACAACACCCCTTGACCAAGGTGTGAGCAATGGCCAGTCTGGCGGTTCACCTACAATGCTCTGGGAGAGCCAGGAGAGGTATGTATCTCTGCCCCTTGGGCACAGTAATCCCCAAACCAAGGATTGTACTTCACTGGGAATGGTGAAGGGTTTGGTGGGGCAGGATGTGATGGACTTACCAGCAGTGGCCCTGAATGAAACTTGCCCTGCCCTCCTCCTTGTTTCCCTCGCCATTCAGGTAGGGCTAGGGACACATATGCCCCACCCCGGGTGTAAATCTCCCACTTTTGTTTTGGTCTGTTTGAAAGCTGGGGGCAGGGGCCTCCAGAGGATAAAAGGGCAGCACACCCAACTTCAAGAGGAAGAGGCCAGTCCAACATGGGATGGAGAAGCGGGACATAAGAAGAGCTGGCAGAGCTGACTAGCTGGGGTGGAGTGGTTGCCCCAGAAGAGTCCTGAAGCCGTATGGTGTGGGTCCTGATGTGCAGAGCGGTGCATGGAGAAGATTCTGGTTGGGAAGCTTCCCTAGTGTGCAGATCAGTGCGTGGCGAACTGGCTGGCAGCAGCCCGGCTGGGAGCTGCAAGGGCTGCTTCCCCAGTGCTCAGCTCAGCAGAGCGTGCCGCTGGCACTGGCAGGCTCCCTGAAAGACAGAAGTCCAAGCTATAGTCAGTAGTGCAGGCTTTGATGGTTTAGGGGTGGAATTCCCTGCCTGCTTCACAGGAGACCTGGGTTTGATTCCCAGTCTAAGGCCACTCGGGGCGGGGTTCCTCAACCCTTTTCTCCTACCCTTCAGGGTGCCTCCATCTCATAGTCTGTTAACTCTCTCTCATATTTTATTTTGTCAACCTATCTCTTGTCAATTGAATGAGTATGCCTAACCATTGCCGAGTCCTCCTGTCCCCCCAGGTACTTGAGTGTACGCTATACCCCCTTATATCTATGTTATGTCCTAAACTCTGTCCCCCTCATTAAAGGGTATATGATTAAGTCCTAACTAGTGTGCTGGTTCTACTGTACAGGAAATAGGCACGCCCCAGGAAGCTACTCCTCCCACAGCGCTCTGGCACCCACTCTGATCCCTTTTTCTGCTGAGAGTTGCAGTTCCCCCTCAATGTCTAGTTCACAATGGATGAGAATCTGTTTTACCTTCAGTTATTGATCCTTTGTCCTTTATCTCAAGGTGTAATGCCTCTTTTCTTCAGCTCTCCAGTTCGGTCCCTAGTATTGCTGACTCAGATGGTGGCCATCATACTTTTAGGCTTTTAGATCCTTTTCTATATGCATAAATTATTAGGGTATGCCTCATCATACAGCAACAGAAAGGTCCATTCATTCTGTCTTTCCTAAGCACTGTAAGACTGGAGAAGTGGATAGAAACTATAACACTATACACAGCCCTAACCCTACAGGCTGATACATGTTGGTAGACTCCCTCCCCTCTCCCCTACCCCCTTTTTTTATGCCTCCAGTATTACAATGAATTCTTTCTTTAAAGGTCCCTCTGTATGGATCATAGAACAGGACTATGGCTTATATTTTTAAATCATAAGATTCCATTTCATGTTTCAGATTATCAAGACATTTTAACAACGGAGCTTTTGTCTTTTAAAACCCAAATTAAGTATCTTTATGTGGTCCTGATCTTATTGACAGCACACAAGCAGATGGATATGTCCATGTAGAATCTCACAAAAGTCAGCGTGGCTCAACATTGGCCCAGTAGTTACATAGACCAATATTTTGTATTTCACTAAAGCATATCTTGCAGAAAGGGATCCAGGATTTCGATGCCACTTTGCTGGTTCTTTGGCAGCACCCATATTCATATGTACAAGATTTTTATTTTTATCCCATAGTATCCCATGCCAAATTTACATGCATTTGCACTGTCACGTCAAGGAGATATTAAAACTCTCCAATACTTTTGCTAGCTACATATGTTCATAATTAGATTCCAGGTTAATTCATTCTCGTCAACAGTTGTAATGACAGGAATGGTATACATTACCATGAACACAAGTAAATATTTCCTATAGGAAACAATGGCTTGCTGCAGCATAACCTGCCACAAGATCTATTCGATCTTTTAAAAGTCTTATCTTAGTCTTACAATAATTGTGATCTGCAGGATGTTGTGCTCTCTTTTACCTTGCTTGCTGGCATTTATGTTACTTCACTGGAGCTAAAACTATTTGTAATCTAAGAAAAAGATACAGTAAACATTTATGATCAGCCACATCTGGAATTACACTTTTATAATTAGTACCTTTAGCTATTTAAAAAAGTGAAAAAATGCTTAGAAACACTAGAAGAACATTCAAAGCTTCTAGGAATGTCTTTTCTTCCACTGAGAATTTTACTTCAGGGAAATAACTACAGAATGGTGGGACAAGAGGTAAAACATAGGCCACAAAGGAGTTTTCATTATCTTAAATAAGTCCCTGATATAGGAGGCATTTAGCTACTTGCTGTCCAGTTGTAAGTACAAATTATGAAGACTGCAGTGGTACCCCAAAATTGCCCTGTTTAGGTAAAAACTAACTTACAAGAATCAGCTGATTGGACTTGGCATGCAAACACTGACAAAATAAACTGGGGTATGTGTGTGTGGAGTGGCAAGACAACCTGTGAGGCAACGGGTATGGCAAATGTAAATGTGGAGAGTTTAGTGTTTGCAATATATGACCTAATGGACCAAATTGTTGGCATAGGGAAGGCAGAAACAGGTTAGGATGTAAAAATCACAATATACCTGTAGAACCTAGTGTTTAATTATATCCATAAATGAAGAGCCATGGTAACTGATTGATATGGCTGATAGGGCGTTGTTACCTAATGATTCCATGGGATGTTGAATTCTGGTTCAGTGTTTATAGACAAATGAGGTAAGATGGACCCACAGAGCTGCAACATAGAACAATATATGAGACACTACTGCTGGCTGGTCCTAGTGCTATTAGCTACCCATCCCACTGAGCATCACCCTAGGGATCACAATTGTTTTACCCTCTGCAATCCATGTGAGAGTCAGATGCTGTGTTATAGTGTAACTCTCTCCCCGACCCCATCCTCAAGTAACACATCCCATGTATAATGGCTTGACACATCTGCACAGGGATAACTACTAGGGCTGTCTGAAGCTTCAGTCTCTGATTCAATTTGGTGGAGATTCGGCCCAATTCAGTGGCTGAATCTCCAAATCCAAATCAAATCAGGACACCTTTTAATCTCTCCGAATTGAATTGGAACCCTCCAAATCGATTCGGAGAGATTTAGAACGATTCGGCAATTCAGACATAGACACAGCTTTAAATGTTTTTTCTGCATACCTCAAGGTACCAGGTGGCTTGTAAATGCTGTGATGCTGGGGCAGATGGAGCATCCCACAGGAGTGCAGGGGACTCCCCAGCACACTCGGCAGGGGGCCCAGAAGTGGACCAGAAGCACTTCTGGTCCACTTCCAGGTCCACTGGGGAGTGCGGGGGCGCCCCCCCCCCGCATACCCCCTCTCCCGGCTCAGTGACTAGAGACTTCTGGGTCTGGGGGGCATCCGGGGTCCCCCCGTGACTCATCACCGAGCTGAGGGAGGTGCAGGGGGGTACTTCCGGGTTCAACACCAAGCATGTGGGATGCTCCATCCGCCCCACCATCATAGCACTCATGAGTCACACCTGGTACCTTGAGGTATGTAGAAAAAACTTTTAAAGCTGTGTCTATGTCTGAATCACTGATTCTCTGAATCAGCTTCGAATCTTCAGATTTGGATTCAAATGAATTGAATCGGGGACAGTGATCCAGATCAGCAAATTGAATCACTGTCCCCAGTTTGGTCCGAACCAGAATCCAATTCGAATGTGGCCCATTTCGCACACCCCTAATAACTACTATAATTCTTGTAACTCCCTGTATTGGGGGAAGCAAATACATCCACAAACTGGCATGCACAACTTTTTCTAGTTCTACTCTTCACACCTGCCTGGCTCTTCTACACCCATGGGAGAGGGTGGCTTGGAATCATGTTGGTCCTCAAATCATGTTTTGGCTTGGAATCATATTGGTCCCCAAATGGGACGCCTTTATTTATTTCACCTGGCCCCTTTGAGAATTGCTATAGAAGTCAAGGAATGACACTAGAGCAAAAAACTCTTCAGTATGAGCTAGAGTATTGTAATCAGGCCCAAAGCATCTGATAGGGATTGCAAAAATATGCCTTAGCCAAGAAATGAGATACAAAATACTGCAAAGCTAAATACAGAATGTTAAAAATCAAAGTCAAGACCTTATGCCTTGAACAAACCTTACAGATAAAAAGGAGGCTATTTTATTCCAGATAATAAATAACCCAGTGCCTTCATTAACCTTTATTCTTTTTTATTAGCAGTCCTGGCACCATGACTCTGAGCTGAGCCCAGCAGGCTGCCCATGCAATGACATTTCAGAGACTGGCAAAGCAGTACAGTGTGTCAGCGTAACACTATCTTGAATTTTTGTCATTCACAGTGGGAAGACAGCTAGCCAGTTCCTTTTGTCCTTTTGAGAAGGAGTTGAACAAAAATGGAAGAAAAAAAGAAGAGGAGAATTTTATTGGGTTAATAGGAAACAGACCAGAAAAAAACTCTTTTGAGACTTCACTGACATTATGATAAACTGTGAGGTACACACCATGGCTCAGGTAAAATGTTAAAAAACAGAGGAAAGGGTCCTTATCTAATCTAATCAATGGCTAAACTGGGTGATGAAAGTACAAAAAACCCACTATTTAGGAGCTCTTGGAATGAGACAAATGTCTCTTCATAAAAACTTCTGGCTAGAATGGGTAATAATATCCTTTAGATAGTCTGTCTAGGAACTCATTGATGTGCTTTTACCTGTGAACCTACCCTAAGGACTATTCCGATGAACATATGTGCTAATGGCACTTCTTATTAAATAATTTTACAAAATAAAATCATTATATGTGTATTGCAGAGCCCCTGGCTAAGGGTATGGACATGGACACATGACACATTTGGACTAGTATAATTTATGTCAGGTTGGAATACCACTGTAAGTGGCAACAGGGTCCAGAGCAGACAGGCAGTCAGCTGTCCCTGGGTAAGTGCTGTACTGGGTGCTATTACAACCAGGGAGATGGAAGAAGAAATAATCAGTTTGCTTTGAGCAAGAGACTACCCCAGGATAGAAGCAGTCACAGCCACCTACATTTAGTTACACCCATGAAATTGTACCCCTGTTTTTTCCAGAAAGACTCTTACACTGGATTGTATAAAGTTACACCACTGTAGCATTATATGTCAAGTGCCTGCTTCTTTTACCCCTAATCCCCACAGTGGGGGGTTACACAGGGACAAGTTACACATGTGTAATTAGGGTTTTGTTTCCTAGACCTAGGACTCCCTCATGCTGGATACCACATTGATGTACAGTTAGAGACAGGCCCTGCTGTGATGAGTCTTATTGATGCCTGTGTCAAGAAAATGATATAGTATCTACTACTTCTAAGTCAGTCACTATTCCTATAGTACCATGAGTTAGCTGTCTTAATATTCTTTAGCAATTCCCATTCTTTTATGCAGAGTAGGGCCAAACTCTCCAGGTCTCTAGAGACAAAGCAGTTGCTTCAGTCAAATCCAACGATATAACAAAACAATACTAATTTCCCTAGAGGTTACTTTTGAAGGTTCACTAGGGATGCAGGAAAAGAAAAGAAATGATTTTCTGGTAAATACCGCAAGATGGAAGAACATGCCATAAGAGATGTTAAAAAGAAAGGAAGTAAAAAAGATATAGTATAAATAATCTGCATTGACTTTTTGTCATTGTTTTAACATGTTTTATATTGAGACAAGGATTTGAAAGGCTGAATTGAAAAAAAACATCATTCACCTAGTAGGTTGGTACCAGAAGACTGTGGGGACATATGTTCCTTAGTATAACAGATCAAACTCAGCAGTTATCCTTAGTGCAAAATAAATTATTGCTTTTAATAGAATTAATTGTGCTCTGTTGCATGTTTCCTTTGTAATTGATAGGCCAATAATATGGCTGCTTTCTTCTTTTCTGGTAATGGGATTGCTTAAGCAGACACAAGTTATGCTTGCTTCTTTTGATTAGCAAAAACTATTGCCTCCAGCATTAACTAATTGCTTCCTTGAAAGTTGAGAAGAGCTATTCCTTTTATATAAATGCTCTAGTTTAGTTACTTCATGCTCCAAGTATTTGTTTTTGTATTTTTTTTCAGAAGATGCTGAAAAAATTGGCTATTCTCTGCTCATAGTATGCAAGTTCATATAATAGAGGCTATTATGGAAGGTCTTGATCTGAAGAGATTCTGTATAATATCAGCTATGTTTGCCACTTGTTCATGTTCATTGTGCAATGTCTTGCTAAGTCAATCCATTTAGAACATTGGCTGTAATGAAGGTGGGGCATAACAAAGTTTAGAGCAAACAAAATTTGCAAAAACAGGTACCCAAAGGTAAGGGTCAACCTTAAAGAGGCCTGAGTCTGTCACTAGCTCTGTGATTTCTGAAGGGTAGGGGTAGACCATTCGAAAGATTGAGGGATAGAGATGCCCTTAACTAGAATGAGGCACTATTTATGCTATTGAAAATCTAGGTTTGGGGGCAGGAGATGTGGACGAAAGAGAATTATTATGTTATGAGTTGACATAAACTCAGATTCCTGACTAACAGGTGTGCAGTTTGATAAAGGTTAATAGGCTTGGTTTATATTCAATATGTTGGGCATGAAAGGGGACAGAAATAAAATACTGCCAATCTAGGTATATATCACACTATATTTTAATATAGATATTGTGCTTTATTTTATGTGCTGTTGACCACTGAGTTACCTTCCTTGACAGGCCTCAAGCAAATTTATGTTTATGCAAAGAGATTTGGCTCACAATAGCCTATTAAATCTATTTAATCTAAATCATGATTTATCAAAATGAAGGGTACCATTAAAATGCCCTCCTGTTATGGTGCTCTTTACTGTAAGATCTGTCACTGTTTATTCTGTTCTAGAAAAAGGAATGAGGAAAATGAATAAGGTTATGGGCAAGACATTTATTCCTGGTAACCAATGAGACATTTGTTCCCATGGAGAATTTCTGAATCTGTCTGAAGCACGTGTTCATCTCAGACACTTCCCATTTCCCATTGTCCTTTATCCTTCAAATAGCCTTCGTGTTTACTGAGAAGTTTTCCTTGTGCTAAAGAAGCATTGTGTCGCTCCTGGGAGGGATTCATCCCTCTCTCGGAGTGTAGTCAGTATTTTCACGCCTGCCCTGCCCTGCCCTGCCCTGCCCTTCAGTGTTCAAAGCGGGAAAGGCAGCTTTCACTTATGCTGGGAGATGTACTGTGAAGGATGCAGTACAAACCCAATTTCCAAGCTTAAATCAGAGAATTTTAGGAAAATGCATTACATTACTTTAATATACTGAGTTATAATAGTTAGGAGATAAGAGCAGGGATGAGTAATGCCTAGTGGCCCAATTCTGGAGGTCAGTTAGGCTGTTTCAATCACCCATGGCTGTGCGTCCCCATTCAATGTCCTGCGTTACTCTGAGTTGTCACTCCTCTTACAGGTCCTATGTTAGTCTAATCACTCCCTTCCAATCTTGACACACAGATGCGCTGTACCATATATAAGTTTCCCTTTGGGAACAATTGGGACTCTGCATTACAGATATTATACAATTACTTTCTGACCATGGTTTATTGCTTCAACCATTAGGAAGTTCCTTATTACAGCGACTATCCATTTATATACAGTTTGAATAATATTCTCCAGCTTATCTTGGTTTTGCAGAACCTGTCTACCACTCCTAGTGGTAGAAAGGAATCTCATGAGGACATCTGCCATTGCATATCAGCCTAAAGTGTAACTTCATTTCTTGGTGCAAGCTCCTGAGCTAAATAAATACACTTTGGCAAAATTTGTCTACATCAGTATACGTAATAAGCACCCACATTTTAGAACACATCTGAACTCACCTAATATCTTATAATTGATTGCTACCCAGCAATACTAAATCAGCACACATCCTAGCTGCACTGAACAACCCAACTACTGCTACTGCTTCCAATGCTATTTATGCATTATGTATTAAATAATACTAAATGTATCAGCACTCTCAGAGCAGGCACCAGAACACAAGACTTCCTTCCTCCCTTAGCTACAGAATCAGGCTTGCTCTTGCCTGCTGTATTTCTGCCCCTATGAAGCTTGCATTACTTTCTGAACAACAAGGGTGCCCTCAGCACAGCTTACCTTTTAGCCTAATATTTATGGTGTTTTCCTGGAACATGGGAGATGGTGATTTGAATCCCTTCAGGTTGAGGAAAGATTTAGATCTGGGCCATTTTTCTGGGCAGCTCTAGCCAACAGAGTTGAATGCAAAAGATGGAAAGTGTCACCACCCCCTGCTGTGAAGCTATACATGAAGGGATGACTCAGGTGCCTAAGTCTGGGATGAAAACAAGGACTTTTGTGGCTGATATCTTTTATTGGGCCAACAGCATGGTTCGGATAAAGTTAGACAAGCTTTTAAATGTGAGGAATTCTTCATGAAGTCACCTGATTTCGTTCAAAAGCTTGCCTAATTTTATTCCAGCTATGTAGTTGGTCCAATAAAAAACTATCACCCGCAAAAATCCTTGCTTCCCACATCATTTCTCACATCAAGAGTACAAACATCACTCCGACACTACCTAAGTCTAGGCAGGGATTTCAAGCTTTGAATATCAGTGTTGCATAGAGGTCCACTCAAGACAGCAGGAAGGTGCCTAAGTCTGTTAGAAGTAACAGAGGAGTGGGACTTCAGAAACATCTTTCCCTCGGTTCTCAATCTACATTCCAGCTCAGATGGTTTAAGCTCTTCCCACTCCGCATATTAAGTGTTATAAATTCCTGTCCAGAGCCTATAACTCTTCCCATTTACAGGGTAGAGACCCCCTCCACCTAACTCAGATTTGTAAACTCCACCTACTTTGTGCCTGAATGAATCTCATCCTAAACTCTTCACTTTTGTCTCTGTCTTTTTGTTCTGTATTTGTACAGCATATAGCATGCCAACTAGGGCTCCTATGTAAAATGGTAGTTTAGACAGGAAAGAAGAATAAAATGATGAAGGTAAACAATTGCAGTTATCAGCTACAGAATACTCCTTGTCTTGCAACACAGCCCATAGATTTGACTGCTTTGAGTGTGAATGAAGACCTATTAGTTTATGTAAGTACAATGAGGAAGATCTGTATGACTATAAAGACTTGAGAGGAACTAGAGTGATCATGGTTCGGAACTAGTGAAGTACTCAGTGCAAGTACAGATCCAAACACCGCTGAAATCAATAGAAGTACAGCAATAAGTATTACGTCAGTGGCCATAGCAAGTATGGTAGGTTGAAGCAATTAATGGAGCTGCTTACAGGTATTCCTAAAGATACCAGACATGCACCAGGCCAGACATTGTGTGCAGATGCCCACTTCTCAACTCCCAAAACAAGTGCTCTACTCCCATCTATCTTATGGCCTGAGATCTTGTGGCAGCCAGAGGAAATGCTACAAGAGCACATTGAAAGCATACCTCAAAAAACCAGATGCTGACATCAAGAGCTGGGAGAACCTGGCTGCTAACCAACTCCAATGATACCACAGCTTCAGCTAAGCAGCAGCCCATTTCAAGGTAAAGCATCTTGCCCTCAAAGCAGAGGAGAGAGAGCAGAGAAAAGACAAGGAGAGAAATCCCAGCCTACTCTCCTTGTGGAAAGACCTGCAACTTATATGGACAGATCTGTGGCTCAAGGATTGGTCTCTTAAGTCATCTGAAGACCCATTAATGAGCCCTGGTGCTCATTCAAAGATCATCCTTGAATCATGGGATTGCCAATGACAATTCCTAAAAAATGGCTGGAAAAGGAAAATAATCAGCCTCATTCAGTAACAACAGATGCAGTAAAAGCCACATTAACCAGCACTTTATTAACCAGCATGCCAATCGATGCATCAAAAGCGAAACCAGAAGTCCCATTTCCTGTTTCACCAAGCCCCACTTTGGCCAACTTTGGACCACGGCCTGGGGCAAAGCAACCGGCTCAGGGCTCCCCTCCCTGTCCCCTGGCACACTGATGCCAGGGAGGGGTGGCAGTGCACCGGATGTGGTGGGAGGGGCGATGGTCCAAAAAGGCAAAGAAGCCTGTTCACGCCTCTCAGGTAACCGGCATACTTGGTTATCTAGCACCTCCCATTCTTCATGAGTGCCAGATAACAGAGCTTTCATAGATTCATAGACATTAGGGCTGGAAGGGACCTCAGAAGATCTTTGAGTCCAGCCCCCTGCCCCAGGGGCAGGAAGTCAGCAGGGGTCATAAGATCCCAGGAAGATAAATATTCAAATTTCTCTTGAAGGAGTTCAAAGTAGGTGCTTGAACCACCTCTGGCAGCAGTCTATTCCATACCTTGGGGGCTCAGACAGTAAAGAAGTTCTTCCTCATATCCAGCCTGAAATGGTCCTAGAGGAGTTTGTGACCATTCAACCTTGTCATCCCTTGGGGTGCTCTGGTGAACAGGCATTCCCCCAGATCCTGGTGAGCTCCCCTGATAAACTTATAGGCAGCCATCAGATCGCCCCTGAGCCTGCGCTTTTTCAGGCTGAAGAGTGCCATGGCTCTCAGCCTCTCATCATAAGGTTTGTTTTCCTGACCTCTGATCATGTGCATGGTTCTCCTCTGAACTCTCTCAAGCTTCTCCACATCCTTTTTGAATTGTGGAACCCAAAACTGGATGCAGTACTCCAGCTACGGCCTCACCAAGGCCAAGTACAATGAGAGAATGACATCCCGGGATTTGCTTGAGAAGCATCTATGGATGCAAGCCAGCGTTTTGCTCGCTTTACTAGCTGCAGCATCACATTGATGGGTCATGTTCATCTTGTGGTCAACCATGACCCCCAAGTCTCTTTCATTCGTAGTGCTAGCTAGCATAGCAATGCCGAGCCTATAAGCATGCGGGTTTTTCTTCCCAAGGTGGAGAACCTTGCATTTTTCAGTGTTAAACACCACCCATTTCCTGAGCCTGTCAAAGTCAGCCTGGACCACCTTCCTGTCCTCAGGTGTGGACGCTTTACCCCAAAGTTTGGTGTCGTCGGCGAACTTGGCCAGTCCGCTTCTGACTCCAAAGTCCACATCGTTAATGAAGATGCTGAATAGTATAGGGCCAAGGACAGAGCCTTGAGGGACCCCACTGGTCACAGTGCACCACAACGATTGACTTCCGTCAACCACCACCCTCTGGGCCCAACCATGGAGCCAATTCCCCAGCAGATCACAGTGAAGCTGAGGCTGCAGTTGGCCAGTTTTGCTAAGAGGTGATCATGGGTTATCAGATCGAAGGCTTTTTTAAAGTCAAGATATATGACATCAATCTCCTCTCCCTTGTCCAGGTGATAGGTCACCTGGTTGTAAAAGGAAATAAGATTGGTCAAGCAAGACCTACCCACAACAAACCCGATAACAGATCTTTTGCTGTAGTAGGATTTATGCATAAGATACACATATGACAAGCCACTGCTCAAGCCTGATTTTGGACCAATTTACATAATGCTTTTCAAGAAACAATAAAAAGTATAAACCCAGTATATACATGAAAATCATTGGCATCATTAAAAGGACTTTTGAATAGCCAGCCAGCAACCTCTGCTGGTACAGGGAAATTAACAGTGGAATTTCTTGTGTTCTGCTAGACATGAAGAGCAACCATCTATTTCTGACAAAATAAGAAAGGAGCACCTATAATATCTCCAGGGGAGAGCACAGAGTGTGCTTGTGCTGTCCATAGCAAGCTACATCTGAAAACAGAACCACACCTGCCACTGCATTTTACTTCATTCAAAGCTGCAGAACATAAAAATGAGGCAAAAGAAAGCAAAGCTACAGCACATATGTGATCCAATATGAAGAAGAAATGCAGACCATGAAATACTTCTTGAAACCACTGGTGAGAGAAGCATCCTCCAGTTTGACAAAGGGACTTGTTACTGATCATTTCCATTTTTCTGGTGATCCTTGACTTACGATGTAGCATAAGTTGGGCTGAACAAGCCAGTGCATTTTTTTTTACCACAAAAAATGACGTTATTTTTATTTTTTTTACACTGAGCTCTAGAGAAAAATGTTTTCTGGCTTCTTACTTTTTTTTTGGGGTGGGGGGGGGGGGAGGGGGGGTTTCACAAATGTTT